>NC_056745.1:1171971209-1172216035 GCF_019279795.1 Protopterus annectens
GGGGGACCCTCGGGGAAAAGGCCTGGGACTAAGAAGAGGTGGACCAGCACGAGGAAGGTCTGGTGTCGGCCTATGGGCCAAGAAGGCATTGTAGAGGCTCTGGTTGAAGGCCTGCTAGTCAGGAAAGGCCTCCGGAGTTGGTGGAATATGCCTCGTCTTTTGTTTGTTCTTTGCCAGTCTAGCCGCTGTCTCCTGGCAGTAGGCCTGAAAGTTATGGTAGGAGTGGCGGAGACCTGGTCTGAAATCCCCTTCCCAAATACTGGTTCCCCCCTGGCGTTTGAATCGGGCACTGTGTTATCCTCCACACAAGTGTCGTCCACTCTGGATTGTGCTGCCTCCTGATAGTTACCCACTTTATCCTAAGTGGCAGACGCCGGTTCCTCAGCCAAGCTGATGGCTACGGGCCGAGAATCGGCAGAGGGAGCCACAGTGGAAGCAGATGGCCACGTGGGCTTGGCCCTCTTCCTGGGTGGTTCGGATGGGGTGTCGGAGGTGGCTTCCATACAGAGAACGATCTAAGACGCTGGTTTTCAAGGTATAACTCAAGGGCCTGAAATCGGCTAAGGGTCTTGGTGATGAACGACTTACAAATTGCGCAGTTTTTATAATAGTTATCCCTGCCCAAGCAAAAACGACACTGGTTGTGGATGTCTCTATGAAAAATCTGGTGACCACAGTTGCACTTGCTCTTACTGGACATTAACAGACTATAGTACTACAAAGGACTGAAGAAAATCTCCAATGGGGTACTTATCTTAATGCGAAACTGATCAGACACCTGTGAGTAGCTGGAACACCTGGAGTACCGTGGCAGCTGAAAAGTTCAGAGGGCCGGTGTGCGCAGATGTCACCATTATGGCCCATGTACCTGACAACACACCAGGTGCCCGACACACCATCAGGGACTGGAAAAGCTCTGGAAACCTGGCCAGACAAGCTGATGGGAAGAAAGGTAAATCCACTAGTGAATACTGCAAAACTGTACTAGAAGGACATCAGTCGGGTGAGTGCTTCCTAGACTCCTTGCCCATTTCCCTGGACTTGCCAAAATTCCTCTATTCTTTACCTCTCTGAAAGCCTTTTTTGCAGATGGGAAGCTCCAGACACAGCAGACAACCTTGAATGGTTCTCTAGTATGGCTTGGGTAGAGTTCCTTTTGTACAAGTGTTCTGTGGCGTTCAGTCACAGTTCACTGGCCAAAAGCCGAACAAATACTGCAGTCTTCATCTAAGTGGCAGTGCCCAAGCAGTACACACATTTTGCATGGGGATCTGAATTGGGCATCTTGTGGTCGCAGACCACACACTTTTCAAAATCCAGACAGCTTATTATATATGCCTCAGCAAAGGAAATTTCAAAAAGCAAAATACAATACTGAAAAAAACAGCAACAATAAGAGAAATACTTTGATTACAGTACAGGAAACCTAACCTGCACTAACAAACAGCGCCAAATGTGTAAAAGTAAGGAGAAGCTGCTCTTTTTTTTTTTTTTTTTTACCCCAGTAAGGAAGCTAAAAAGGTGCAAAGAAGTATCACAGTTAAACAGAAAAAAACAATAAACAATTTAGATACAAGTAAATTTACAAGACTTCAGTGAGACAAGCATGAATGAGGAATCGCATCTGGACTCTATGGGCATCAAAAGAGGTCTGGGGTAATGATGGGATCAGGGGGGATATGGGTAAGGGGCAGAGCCTGAGCTATGGATTCTAAAGTCTGGAGTGGCCAAAGTCAGATCCAAAGACCCAGCCATTAAGGAACAGATGGAAAAGACATCATGAATCCCAGCATGCTAGGCTTGACAGGGTTATCATCACGCCATTTCCTTTTACTGCCTTGAATTTCGTTCAGCTGGGACTTCTGTTTGGAAGGCCACCGAAAACTTTGTTTCATACTTGGGAGCATGAAACATTTTTGACACCTCTTGAATGAGCTTACCTCTTTTACCACTGTGTTTAAAG
Organism: Protopterus annectens; assembly: GCF_019279795.1. Lineage (NCBI taxonomy): Eukaryota > Metazoa > Chordata > Ceratodontiformes > Protopteridae > Protopterus > Protopterus annectens. Next base: position 1,171,973,173 of record NC_056745.1, read on the forward strand.
TTCTGATTTGCTGCTGTACCAAAAACACAATCAGACAAATGGCACATTCAAAATCTCATTTTTAACTCAGAAAAGTTCTGGTTGTTCAACCAAGCCTGCTGATGCTGCTGCATCTCTTGCATTAGTATCAGCCTCCTCCAAGGCACTCAATCAAGTTTTTACATCCGAGAAACACTGGAAACAATATAGTTGACAGAGACCTTTTGCTCAGCAGGTAATGATGCAGCAAACTCACCTAAGCTATACATACATTTCCACACAAATTTCCACATAAGACACTTTAAATCCACCATGCTGGATAAAGCCAGCTTCTTTCACAGAGATTTCAGCAATCTGCCTATTTTATATAAAGCAACAGGATTTGAAGATGACAAAGTTATTTCATTAGAAGTCACTGAAGACAGTAAAGCAAGGTCCACAAACAAAGGGGCTAGGAGGCCAGGCATGGCTGAACATATGTTGAATTTCCTTGAACACTTTTTTTTGGTAAAGCCTCTGAGCAGAGGAGAATTACAAGCATCCTCCAACACTTGGTTCAATGGAGGAGAGGTCTCCATGTCTGGAGCCTACTCCTCCAAAAGATCATAAACCCTGCTGAACTCTGGGGCAGTCAATGATTACTGCCAACTAAATACTTCCATAAATCTACCCAGCATTTGGAAAAAAATAACCAGGGTTCCTGAACCTGATTATCAGTACAGGAAGCAGACCAATCAGACTAAAACAGGTATGAAATCTCAAACACCAGATCCATTTCAAAATCAGGATATTTAGATAATCAACCAAAGCAGAAGCACCTGCATTACTCATGACCCAGGTATGCACCTTGTAATCAACTGCCTGAACAATGGATCTAGCCACAGCCACCATCTCAGGTGGGAAAGCAGTCAGTCTGCAGCCCTTGAACATGGTGGATCTTCAGTCTCCTCTTAACATGCACTACTCTAGTGAAAAATCCCTGGGGGGTGTCAATCCTGGTAACGGATTCTACACCTGACTTCCCCTGTACCTAAAAGGTTTGGTTATAGCCTCATAGGATGTCCCTGACCCTCTTGTAATGCACAGTTGCAGTGCTAACACCATACCAGGGGACCTGTAGGTAACAGAAAGCAAAGGGTGTGACAGCCTGACCAAGGGTGAGGCTACTGCAGAGCCACAAACCACAGTCTGAGGCACATTTTTTGATTTTTATTTTTTTAGGCGCATAAGGGTGCACATTGGGGACACAGTCTCAGTCCAATTCGGGGGACCAAAAATCATAAAAAAAAAAAACAGCAATGTCACACACTGGCTGCATAACCCAATCAGTACAAAATGGACAAATCACAAAATTCTCCTTCTAGATAGCAATCTGAAGACTACTTTTATTGCAATACTATACGGACTACTGCAGTGAGAAAAAAAAGACAGCATAAAGCACAAAATACGCATCACAAAGAAAGTACAGTAGTGTAAAACCTTACCATCAAAGTAGCTCTCCTCCTTTTCACTGCTGCAGTATTCATAACCTTTAGGATCTCTTGCAAGGATAGCACAATGTCCACCCAGTGTACTAAAGCCCTTGTGCTCCAACCCTAAGTGTAGGACATAAAGTTGCAGATGTACACTATCAATCCAGAGCTGAAATGTGCCCTAGGAGAATTGGATCTCCAGTGGAAAGGAGAACATGTACATTCAGAAATGAGAAGGCAAGAAAAAATTATTTTGTAAAATCTTATCATAACCATATATGTCGTTCTCTTCCATGCTGCAGTCTGTTGTTGTGGGATTTCCTGCCCTCAGGCAACTCGTACGTCGGCTCCTATACAAAAGCTTCAGCTTGGCTGTTGCAGCAGCGTGGGACATCACACATAGGGCCAAAACCAGGGGCCTTAAATGTGACGTCTGCATGCACAATCCTCAGAACTTGAAGCTCAGCAGGCAGAGTAGAAGGCCCAGCAGGAGGAGATGCCAGTGATGTCAGGTGTGGGACCTGTGTGCCATAAACGTAGATGTTCCAGTGTATTGACTGTTGCAGTCACCACATTTGGGTTATCCCTGTCAGGGATAGCCCTCAGTCAGCCCGAATACCAGAGGCTTAGTATTTCTGCATCAGTTGCTGTCACTACAGGACTGATGTCAGGTCATCAGTGGAATAAAATCAGGCAGCTGATGTCTTTACATCAGTTTTATTCTTGCCACAACTGTCAGGAGCCCCCAAATAGGGAGCTAGGTTATGGTGGAAGACCACCACCAGTAGAAAGTAAACACCAAAAATTCCTTGTAAGGAGAGAGCGAGACAGAGAGAGAAGGGGGATGGAAGGTGGGAAACCAGGACTGCAACAGTGAATACACTCCAACATCTACATTTATGATAAGTGTACGCAACTATACTATGTTCTTCGTGTTTCACTGTTGCAGTCATCACACTTGGGTTGATTGCCTCCACCCTTTTCTTCAGCTTTGGGAATCAAGAAGACTGAGGGCTGGCTAGGATGCCCTGAAAGACTGCAGTGGCAAAACCTGCCCTGGATTTGGAGAGGATAGGAAGGTGGTAATGCTTGGTGAAGGTATTAACAGAAGTCCATGTTGCAGCCTCCAGGATGTTCCTGGTAGGGACCCCTCTGAGAAAAGCTGCAGAGGTGGAAGTTGCCCTGGTGGAAGGCGTCCTGACCCCCTTTGGGGCGGTTTCCCATGCTGTTTGTAGCAGAAATAGATGCAGTGTCCTATCCATTTGAAGATTATTTATTTGGATATGGCCCTGCCCTCTGCCCCTGCTGCAAAGCGCCAACTAGCAATTGGTCAGTTTTTCTAAAAGACTTAGTCTTACCCAGATAAAATCTGAGCTGTCTGTGCACATCTAGAGTGTGCAGAATCCTTTCCTCCTTGGTTTTGTGGGTTAGGGAAAAAGGTGGTCAAATGAATGGATTGGTTGAGAGTCACACTGGACACCACTTAGGCATGAAGGATGGGTTAATCCTGCAGGAGTCCTTGTCAGCATGGAAAAAGATGAAGGGCTCTACAGCCATGAGTGCTTGCAGCTCTGAAACTCTTCTTGCTGAAGTGATGGCCAGAAGCAAGGCTGTTTTCCAAGAGGGGAATTTTAACTCTGCTGAAGCTGCAGGCTCCAAGGGGGGTAAGGGTGAGCTTTTCCAACACAAAGTTAAGGTCCCAAGCTGTGGTAGGAGCTTTTCTGGGTGGCCTTAAGATGTTAGCCCCTCTTAGGAACTGTTTGATGAGAGGGTGTGAGAAGAGAGGTGGCTCTGTGCTGTAATGAGCAGAGATGGCAAAGGCATGAATTTTAATACAACAGAAAGATAGACCCCTGTGTAGCAGGTCTGCTAGGTAATCCAGGATGAGAGGTAGGGAGTACTGTGCTGTTTCGGCTTCCTTAGCCTGGATCCAAATGCAAAACCTTTTCCACTTGTCAGCATAAGATTTTCTAGTGCTGGGGCGTCTGGCCTCACGTACAACATCCAGGACTTGTTTGCTTAGGCTGGCAGCTGGAGGACAGATCAGGGAATAAGCCAGGCTGCCAAGTTCAGGGTCAGCAATTGTGGATGCATGAATTCTCCATTCTTATGGGTCAGGAGTGTTGGGATCTGAGGTAGGTGTCATGGTGGCAGGGGTGACACTGTGAAGCAGTGGGTACCAGTGCTGGTTTGGCCAGTCTGGGGCAATCAAGATTGCCCTTGGTTTTTCCTCCCTTATTTTGAGCAGTACCCTTGAAATGAGTGGTAGAGGGGGAAATGCATAGATCAAGAAATTTACCCATTGGAAGGATAGAGCATCCACTTTCCAGGCCTTGCTGTGAGGATCCCCGGTGCAGAATTTTCTGAGCTGATGACTGGAGTGAGAGGCAAAGAGGTCCAACCTTCAGGGTTCCCCATTTCTGGGTTACAAGGTTGAAGGTTCTGTGGTCTAGCTGCCATTTGTGTGGGTCTAGCAGGTTTCTGCTAAAGCTGTCTGCCAGACAGTCTAGGGAGCCTGGCAGGAATTGTGCTAGCAGGTGTATTTGCAAGGCTGAGGCCGTGTGCCAATGGGTCATGGCGAGCCTGCAGAGAGGATAAGAGTGAATCCCTCCCTGCTTGTTGATATACCACATCATTGCGATGTTGCCTGTTTTGATCACTAGATGCCACGGGGAGAGTAGAGGTCTGAAAACTGTCAGGGCATATTGAACAGCTAGCATCTCTTTTTGGTTGATGTGCAGATGTATTTGATTTGGGTTCCAATGGCCCTGAATGCACCTGCTGTCCAGGTGCGCACCCCAGGCATAGTCTGAGGAGTCTGTGGTGAGGGTCTGGGCGGCGTGGGTTTGTGAGAAAGGAAATCCCTTGTTGTGGTTGCATGCTACTGGCCACCAAAGAAAATCTTTCCTTAGACAGGGTATCACAGGTATGATAGTTTCCAGGTCTTGAGAGTGTTGACACCAAAGTCTTTTTAGGCACCATTGTAGTTTCCTCATATGCAGTCTGGCATATGGAATGAGTAGAGTGCAGGAGACCATGAACCCTAGAGCTTGCAGGATTTTCCTTGTGGATAACTGGGTTCTGGTGGCTAGTTGAGAGAAGTAGTCTGTCATGTAGGCTTGTTTTTCTGGAGTAAGGAATGCCACCTGGGATGCTGTGTCCAGGCTTGCTCCCAGGAATACACTGTTTTGTGTAGGGACTAGTTGATTTCTTTTCGTTGATAATATACCCCAGGGAGGTCAGTAGGTCCTTTACAAAGGTCAGGTGGTGCAACAGCTTTTCCTGACTGTCTGCCTGAATCAGACAATCGTCTAAGTAGGGGTGAATTTGAATATTTCTTTGCCTGCAAAAAGCAATGGCTGGAGCCAAGCATTTTGTGAAAACTCTGGGAGCAGTGGATAAGCCAAAGTGAAGAGAACTGAAAGTGCATAGATCCTGCCATGAAACGTTGATATTTCCTGCAATATTCCCTGATTGGGATGTGTAGGTAGGCCTCTTTTAGGTCTAGGGTGTTTAACCAAGTATCCTTGGAAAGCAAAGGAAGAAGATGCTGGAGGGTGAGCATTTTGAATTTTGGTATCACCAGAAAGGAGTTTAGAATGGATAGAGCAAGGATTAGGAGCCAGGTGCCCTTTTTTCTGGGTACCAGGAAGAGTCTGGATAGAATCCTTGGCCTATCTGGTCTGCAGGAATATGCTGTGTTGCCCTCATGGAAAGGGGGGAATGGACTTGCTTTTTGGCCACTGCCAACTGGTTTGGAGGAAGATCTGGGAACCCTTTTGGGGTTGGCAGTGTGTGGAAATAAAACTTGTATCCCTGGGACACTATGTTGAGGACCCACTGGTCATTGGAAAATAGAGGCCCAGCTGTTTGTATGGAAGGAGAGTTTTCCTCCTAGGGGCACAATCAGGTGGGCAGAGGTAAGGGGAGGAGGTGTAAAGTCATTGTGAGTTCTTAGCATAAGGGGGTGGGCTTAGCACTCCCTGTTTCTGAAGAGGAGGAACACCATTGCTTAGATCTCTGCATTCCCTGGGACTGCTGTCTGGGGGGGGGGGGGGGTCTGCTTCCCCTGGGTCTTGGCTGAGCTGGCCTGGAGGGGGCCAGAAAGGACCAGTGCTTGAAGGAGCAATGCCCACTGAACCTCGGAGACTGGACCTGTAAAAAGTTTTCATCTCTCTGCATAGACTTAGCTTTTTCTTCCATCTTTTTTAAGACCTCTTCTGCCTTGGTGCCAGACAAATTAATTGTCTTTGTTCAATGGTGCATCCAATAATTTTGATTTGACATGGTCAGGCAAGGTCTGTTACTTAAGCCAAGCATGCCTTCTGAAGACAGAACCAGTGACTGCTGCCCTGCAAGATGTGTCGAGGGAGTCAAAGCCACATTGCAAGGTGCGCTTAGTAACTTGGCTTGCAGAGTGCATAAGCTCTTGTAATTCTTTACTTTATGCACAAGCAGTAAAAGCAGATATTGTTTGAGTTCCATAGTATGCTGCTGATATTTCAGCATGTGGAAAGTACAGTTGTGTACCTACCATAAATGTAGATGTTCGAGTGTATTCACTGTTGCAGTCATTTCAATTGGGTTATCCTGCTGGCAGGCTACCCTCAAGTCGGCCTGAATTCCAAAGTCTAGGTCCGGTGTCGGTTGCTCACACAAACAGGACAAAACTAGAGGTATATCTGCCTGAAAGGGGTCTAGTTGCCTTTGAAGACACCAGTTAGAGAACTGTTTCCATTTGGATAAATAGGATCTTTTAGTAGGTTTCCTGGCCTCAGGCAGGACAGATGGCACATCCTCTGAGTAAAGAGGTCTAAAAGGGATCAAAAGTTTATCACAAACAGGGTAAGATTGAGACTTGCAAGTGTGGGTGGATAAGAGATCACATTTGTTGTGTGAGGAGGTCCACCTTGGGAGGCAAGTTGTGGTGACTGCCTTTGGCAAGTGACAAAAGGGGGAACCAGTGCTGCCCTGGCCAATAGGGGGTCAACAGAAAGGTTTTTGGCTTGTCATGCTGAATTCTCAGCAGTACCTTCTGTAATAGGGGGAAGGGGGATGCATACAGGAACATTCCTTCCAGGAAATTATGAAGGCATCCACTCTCCAAGCCTGTGGGGAGGAGGACCTTGAGCAGAATAGTTGTAGTGGTCTGTTCTGAAGGGATGCAAACAGATCTGCGGTGTGCCCCACCAGTGGGCTATTCCAGGAAAACATTTCTGTGTAATATCCATTTGTGATTTTGAGATAATGATCTGCTGAGGCCATCCACCTGATCATTGTTCTGTGATGGGGTGTACACTGCCTGTAGTGTTACACTGGACTGAGTAGCCAACTCCCATGCTTGTATGGCCAGTCTGCAGAGTACGTAAGATCTGGTAGTCGTTGCTGCCCCCCCCCCACTTGTTGATGTACCACAGTACCGTGGGTGTTGTCTGTGAAGATTTTGAGGGGACCTGGATGTATGAGGGATAGGAATGCCTTCAGGGTTAGAAGTTGTCATTTCCCTGATATTGACATGTTTTCTCTGAAGGCAGGGCTCCCATTGGACCTGCACCTTGAGTCCATTCATAGTGGCCCACCATCCCACATCTGATGCATCTGTGTACACCTGCTGAACTGCAGTGAGAGGCTGTAATGGAAGTCCTGGATTCAGGTGGATTTGCTGAATCTAACACCTTAAGTCTTTCTTTAGGCAGGGAAGGAAAAGCACCTGAAAGTCTAGTGGATGGACGTGCTGGGACCAAACATTCTTCAAATACCATTGAAACTTCATGTGTAGCCTGGCAAGGGGCAACATGGGAGGAGTGACTGCCATCAGACCCAGTAGGTGAAGGAATTTCCTGGCTGAAATGCAATCCACTAGGAAAAGATCCTGATTAAAGAAGTGACCCTTTCTGGTGGGAGGAAGGCCTTCATCAAATCTGTGCGTATTCTGCAACCCATGGAAAATTGGTCTTAGGAAAGAGTTGGGGAGGACTTGAGTAGGCTGACTGTGAAGCCCAGGCTTCCTAGGAGGGAAATGGTGAATTGGAGGTGTCTTTGTAAGGTACTTGCTTCCTCTGATTGGATGAGGAGGTTGTCCAAGTATGGGAAGACTTGTATGCCTTTTGTTCTGTAGAAGCCTACCACTGGGGCTAGACACTTTGTAAATACCCTTGGTGCTGTAGACAAACCAAAGGGCAAGGTAGTAAACTGATGTGCGAGGATGGCACAGCAAAATGCAGGAATTTGTGAAAATTTGAATGGCAGGGGATGTGAAGATATGCCTCCTTCAGGTCTAAAGTAGCAATGAAAGCACTGGGTGTCAAGAGTGGAAGAAGGGTTTGAAGGGACAGCATGTGGAAAGTGGGTACAAGCAGAAAGGGATTTAGAAGAGACAGAGTCCAGGATGGGTGTCCATGGGCCATCCTTTTTTGGGACTAGGAAGTGCCTGCAACAGAAGCCTTGACATTCTTGTCCTGGGGGACACACTCTATTGTACCTTGTGGGATCAAATCCTGAATGACTTGAGGTACGAGATGAATTTGGTTTTGTGGAGGGAGGGGATACCTTTTGGACAAGGCTTTTCTTGCCAAGTCATGAAATACCCTTTTTCCACAATTGATAGAACCCAGTTGTCTGAGGCAATTTGTTGCCACAGAGGGAGACAGTGAGAGGTGGGCAGAAAAGGGGAGAAGGAGATGGGTGTTTAGACACTAGTCATGCATTATTAGGCCTGTCAGGAAAGGGCCGTCTTGGAGTAGTGTAAAGAGTTAGTCCTGGAGGATGGAGGTTTCCTGGCACTTTTCCTGGGCTTGGAGGCAGACTGTGCAGAGGCCTTCCTGGCAAAACCTGGCTTGGTGGGGTAGTTTCTATGACATTTAGGGACGGGGAGACAGAGATGCTTGAGATCCTGCAGCTCCTTTTCTCTTGCAGATTTTTAAACAGTTCTGCTGACTGCTTCCCAAAGAAGAACTGGTTGTAGAGAGGGGCATCCATTATTTTGTTTTTTAAATTGTCTGGCAGGGGCTGTAGCCTGAGCCAGGAGTACCTATGCAGAACTGAAGCAGATGCAGCTGACCTGATGCATGCTTCTGCAGCATGATAGCTGCATTTAATGGAATGCCTGACAACCTGAGCAGCTAAAGAAAGTTTAGAAGCAACTTGAGGTTTGGTGGGAAACTCTTACATGAAGGAGAGCAGATTTGTAGCCAGCTGGGTCTGCCATAGGTGGTTTAATGAGGAATTTAAAGTCATCGGGAACTTTGTAGAACCTGTCTGGTCTTTTTGGGGCTGGTGGCAGAGATTCTGGAGTCTTGTAAGCAGAGGCAAAGGTGTCTAAGTATGCTGGTATAACAGGAGGAATAGCAGAGTGTGAGGGAGATTCCAACTGCAAAAGCTCATAATACCTCTTCTGCACCCCTGACATTTGAGTAGAATCCCATTTAAAATATGCCATCATTTTGAAAATGGTTTCCTCAAAGGTTATGTCCTCAGGTGGGGAATCCCCTTCCAAGGAATCCTCATCTGGAGAGCAGTATTCCAAGGAGGAAGCCATCTGTGAGGCACAGGAGAGGGACTCATCAGAAGAGGAGGAAGAATCTTCCTTATGTATACGTGTAAGTGGCATAGGACCAGCAGAAGCAGGCCTGGGGCTCAAGCTTGGAAGGGCAGGAGTTTGAGAAGCAGCAGGCCTCAGGGCCATAAAGGCCTGAAAGAGGAACTGTGAAAATGGCTGCCAGTCAGGCAAATCTTCTGCTGGAGAGACTGATGCTTTGACTTCTGCTTCCTTTTCAGAGGAGGAGTCTTGATTCCTGACTGAGTGGGCGAAGGCCTAATGTCAGACGTCAGCATAGGAGTAGAAGTGCCTTCCTCGGTAACAGACAGTAAGACTAGCCATTCAGGTGAACCTAGCCACCCCCCCCCCCGACATCAGAGAATGACGTCGCTGGTACTTCCACAGACATGCAGGCAGATATTAACCAAGGGCGACTTCCGAAGCGGTACCCACCGAAGTCACCGGACCTATCGGATGTTCCTCAGCCCCTAAACCAAAAGCTGGCGGGACATCAGTACTTGGAGGTGCAGTATCTGGCCTAGCTACCTTGGCCTTTTTTGGCAGTTCTGCTGAGATGGTTGGTTCTGGTTCCATACCAATAGCAAGTCGTTTCAGTCGCTGGTTTTTGACGAAAAGCTTGAGGGCTGCGAGACAGCTGCGCAGTGTTTTAGGAACAAACGACTGGCAAATGGAACATGCTTTGTAGTCATGGGACGGCCCTAAGCAAAGCTCCACGGCTGTCTTTGTGCAGAATTTGCCGACCGCATTTACATTTTCCTTTCCTAGATGACATGGACAGAATCAGCTAGATAAAAGCTAAACAGCAAACAATGCTTAGCAGAAAAGGTAGAAAATAATTCACCAATGGGGTACTTATCTTTTTAGGAGTCACTAACGCAGAGCTGAATGAGCGAGCTGACGTTCAACTGCAGCAGAGAAGCTCTGAGGTCTGTGTGTGCAGATGTCACATTTATGGTCCCCGCTTGTGATGCCCCATGCATCTTACAGTAGCCAGGCTAAGCCTTTGTATACGAGCCGGAAGTTCGGGTCGCCTTAGGCTGAGGATCCTGCATGTGAGAATACTGCAACATGAGAAAAAAACATCTAGCCTCACCACTGAGCACCCTATTCAACCACAGCCTAAGTACAGGCTTCATTCCAGCAGAATGGAGAATTGCCATTTTCATCACCTTGCACAAAGTTGGTGCCAGTACTGAGCCTGGAAACTATCGCCCCATTAGTTTGACAAGTCTGATCTGTAAGGCTATGGAGCATATTACTATGGACCTCATAAACAAGGACATAGGCAATCTCAAGCATTTGACCCCACCCAGTTTGGATTAGTCAAGGGCAGATTTTGCCTGTTGAACTTTGACTTTTGTGAGACAGTCACCAAGGCCATGAATGAGGGAAAGTCAGTACATACAGCTTACCTAGACTTGGCCAAAGCCTTTGACACAATCCCCCACTCAGGCATCATCGAAAAGGTAACCCAACTTGGCATAAATCCCGATCTCATCAGATGAGTGACCAACTGGCTCACCGATAGGACCCAAAAGGTCAAAACATGTGCCTTCACCTCCGACAGCAGACATGTCACTAGTGGTATTCCCCAGGGATCTGTCCTGGGACCTCTACTGTTTGGCATCTACTTTTCAGACGTCCAAGAAAAGACAAAAGGCCTGAGGCTGACCAAGTTTGAGGATGACTTAAGTTGGGTGCTGCTTTCAATGACTCCCCAAATGATGCTAACATACTACAAGAGGGTCTCACAGCAACAAAAAAATGGTACCAAAGTCATGGTCTTAAGTTAAATGCAAAAATAAAAGTAAAATCATACCATTTGGCAAAAACATGGGCACTACTGTTTACCACATCAACAGTATCCCCCTAAGAATACAATCTGTGGTGAGAGACCTGGGTACTCAGGATGACAACAATGTCACATTTGACCATCATGTATTGGCAGTGATCAGAAAAGCCTTTTACTTGGTACATCTCATAAGTAAAGGCATTACATCCAGAAAAAAGGAGGTTATTACCTCTCTGTAAGCCTCCCTCATTAGGCCAGTAATGGAGTACAATGCCCTGTTTGTTATGTACCTCTCCAAACAACAACACCAACTGGAAAGGACACAGATGTACAGAATCTAAGGTCTCCAACACCTATTCTATGTGGACAAGCTCAAATCACTATCACTCTACTCAGTACTCTTCAGATTGCTCACAGGTGATCTGTGCCTTGCCTACAAGGCAATTTCAGACCCTGCCCTACCAGAGATGCTCCATATCCATGTCTAACTCCTCACGCATTACCCGATTAAAAGGCCTAAATTTAATATGCAACATTAACAAAACCTGCTGGAGAAACAGGTTTGTCTCCCAGAGGCTACCCAATCTCTGGAATAGACTCCCCATATACATCAAACAAAGCAATTCTCTGACCCTCTTCAAGCACAACCTTGATGAGTGGATGGGAAACCACAAATTTGTCCTAGGGGTTCCACCTGTGTCTATCTCTCACTGACAGGGGTGACAGGTGCTGAATGAAGTTTCTTTTTTGGGCATAAACTCTTGGCTAGGCTTGTAAAGGCCCCAGGGCCATTAGCCTAGTAACCTCCTATGAACTGGTCTGAGAGGGGTTGAGATCTCAGCCAGGTATGTCTCAGAGTGACAAGGAATTCTTACATGCACTCCCAGTAGCCTATTCAAGACATATGAGCATGTGAAACTGGAATTTGAGAGCCTTCACTGGCAGGGTGGCTGATGTCCAGGCCTTCTTAGCAAAATGTTCCAGCACACTGCTTTCCCTGCCATTTGACAAGGTATTCTTGGATGCAGGCCCAGAAGCTTACTTGGCAGATTCTGTTGATACCACAAAAGCTGGATCTGACACTGTTTTTATAAAGGTGCTTATGGGATTTCCAATACCTTCTAGAAACCATCAGACTTCCTAGGAGCAGGGAGAGATGAGATGTAGTGCAATAGGTTGTGAAACACCATCCAAAACTACATGTACTGGAGGCACCACCACAGGTCTAGGGGTGGGAAGTTCAGAAGCTCTCTATAATGAGTTTAAGCCCAAGAAAATTCCCTAAACTCCCAAATAAAGGCTTGCGTCATCTTGTAAAAGGGATCTTCAAAAGATAAATCCTAAACAAATTGAGGCATTACTGTTTAAGCAGAAGCATTATTTTACAATGGAGGAGGTATCTACATATTTGGTTAAAATATCAAGAACAGTATGACAAGGAGGGAAATGAAAAATATACGAGAGGTGAAAAGAACACAAGAGCAAATGATGAGAGTGTTGTTGGGCAGCATGTGGAAATGTATGCAAGAGTAAAAAGAAAAATGCGAGAAAACGTAAAGTAAAAAAATTCCAGAATTAATTAAGAATCTGAAAAATAAATTACTATTAGTGAATTGGATGAAGTATGTATGTATTTAATGGTTATTTACCAGTGTAGTCTGAGTGAAAGACCCATTTTCAGCAAAGGCCCCGAGAAAAAGATCCACAATATACAGAGAATAATCACAATTTAAATTATTACAAGCATATGCTAGGGAAGGATAAGAAAAACATTTAGCTATAATATTACAGTTGTCAAAGAAAAAGAAAAAACTTGTATAGCTATTGTACAGAGATCCAGGGGATGATCCTTCCCAGCACAAACTGAAAAATCTCAAATGTCTGTCCTTGATTTGAAGGAAAAAAAAAAACTTGAATAAAGATGTTACAGGGTAAGGGGTGTACAAGAAATTAATTGACCGGCACAGAGATTATTTTGTAAATGTACTGAGTGAATGGTTGAAAGAAGGGTTTGTTTATAAAGTTATATAGTGAGACATTAAAATTTATGTGGAAAAAAGATGAGAAGAATAACATAAAATTGGAGACCATCACACTAAATACAGATTATAAATTTTTCATGAGAATAATAGTGATAAATAGAAGGAAGGGTGAGGGATATAATGGAATAAAGTATATATGGTATAAAAGGCAATGGATGTCAAGAATTGTTATTCGTAGTATCAAAACTCATGGATGATACTACACGTAAAAGAGAGGATGTGAAACTTACACTAGGTAAGAATTAGCAAGAGGTTTGATAACAGTAGGACAAGATGCTTTGTAAGATATTATGGAGAAGTATGGAAACGGGTATTACAATTATGATACTGAGAATGTCAGCATATCAAAATAATAGACGAAGTGTGTTACTGAATAGGTGGCTGAGTAAAGAAATACATGAAGTGTGGTATAAAACAAAGATGACCCATGAGTGGAATGTTTGCATTTGTAATTAATGTGATAGTGAGTGAAGTAGCTTATCAAATGAAAGCAGCAAAAGAAGGTGGTGATTCTAGTAGTTTTGACATATAAAGACAATATAGTTGCTAAGAAAGAATAGTTGTCCAAAATCTTACCATAGCCATAGATGTCCTTCTCTTCCATGCTGCAGTATTCATAACATGAGGGAGATTCCTCCTAGGTGACCCGAATGTATGGCCAGTATACCAGAGAGTTAAGCTACTGCAATGTATGTGCGATACTGCACATAATGCAGCCAAGCGTCGGCCATCAAGTGTCATCTGCACGTACCATCCTCAGAACTGAATGCCTCAATCAGATCATCAGCCCAAGGATAAGAGGCAAAAGAAAAATCCAAGGAAGAGCATGAACCAAGGGGGAGGAAGGTGGGACAGAATGCTGCAACACTGAAGAGAAGGACATCTATGGTTATGGTAAGATTTTACACAACTATTCTATGTCCTTCTATTCCTACGTTGCATTCATAACATGAGGGAGAACACCAAAGCACATGAGTGAGAGGGGGGGGGGCACTACTAGTCTCCACAAAGCCATGCAGGATTGCTCTAGCAAATCCAGTTCTGGATCTGGGAATAGAATCCAGTGTGTAGTGTTTTGTAAAGGTATGGAAAGAACCAACTAGTTGCTTCTAGGATAGAAGCAGTGTCCAGTCCTTTAAAGAAAGCTCCAGAGGAAACCACAGCTGTGGTTGAAAGGGCCTTAACAGAGGAAGACTGCGTTTTGCCCTGGGAGAGAGAGCAAAAGACGATAGCCTCAGAGATCCAAGTAGAAATTGTCTGTTTAGAGACAGGTTTTCCCAGTGCCCTAAGATGAAAAAATATACACAACTGCTCAGATTTTCTAATGGATTTGGTCTTGTCCAGATAAAATCTGAATTGTCTGTGTACAACTAAAGTGTGCAGCACCCTCTCACTGAAGGTTTGAGATGAGGGGGAAAAAGGTGACTAGATGAATAGATTAAGGGACAAGTCTTTGACCACTTTAGGCATGAAGGAAGGATTGATACGAAGGGATATACTATTCTTAAGAAAAATCAGAAAATGTTGGGAAGCCATTAATGCCTAAAGTTCTGTAACCCACCTAGCAGAAGTAATGGCTACCAATAAAATGGTCTTCCAAGTGCAAAACTTTAGGGAAGAAGCAGCAGGTTCGAAGAGGGTTCGAGTTAGTTTTTCCAGAACAAAATTTAGGTCCCAAGGAGATGGAAGTGGTTTCCTGGGAGGCCTGATGTGTAGGACGCCTTTTAAGAAAAGTTTGATCTATATTCTAGAAGCTAAGGGGCAAGGGGACAAATGCAGACTTGCAGAAATGGCTGACCAGCTTTAATTGATGAATAGGCCAGTCCAGCCTAGCCTTCAGCAATTCACAGAAGAAAGAACTAGAGGAACATCCACTGAAAATGGATCTAGTCTATTACTAAGACACCAGATGGAGAACCTCTTCCAGTTGGACAAGTGGGATCTCCTTGTAGTAGGTTTCTTGGCCTCCTGCAAGACAAGAAGCACGTCCTCGGGAAAAAAAAAGTGTCTGAAAGGAATCAGAAGCCTATCACCCATAAAGTCAGGTTCAGGGTTGACAAATGTGGGTGAATGAGAGATCCCTTGTCTTGTGTGAGTAGATCCACCCTGTGAGGTAACTTGTGATGACTGCCCTTGGCTAATTGCAGAAGAGGAGGGAACCAATACTGTCTTGGCCAAAAGGGGGTCACCAACAAGATTTCTGGTTTGCCCTTCTGAATCTTGAGAAGGATCTTCTGAATTCGGGGGGAAGGGTTAATGTGCAGAGAAATATCCCCTTCCATGAAAAATGATAGTGTGTCCACCTTCCAAACAAAAGGATGAGGGACCCTGGCACAGAACTCTGCAAGTTGTCTGTTCATAGGGGAGGCAAACAGATCTATTTGAGGAGTACTCCACTGGTGAAGAATGTCTACAAACAAATCCCTGTGGATCATCCATTCATGGCCTGTGTCATGGATTTGCTCAGTTTGTCTGCCTGAACATTTTGAGCTGATGGAATGTAAACAACTATCAAAGTTACCTTTGCTTGAAGAGCAATCTCCCAGGCTTGGATTGCAAATCTGCAAAGTAGATAAGATTTTGTCCCCCCCCCCTGCTTGTTCACATACCAGAGAACAGTGGTGTTGTCTGTGAACCGCTTCAAAGTACCTGGAAGAAGAGATGTTTTTGAAGGCTTGAAGGGCCAGAATCAGAGCCCTCATCTCTAATATTGATGTGCTACTTCCCTTATGGAGGGAGACCAAAGACCTTGTACTTTTAGATTTCTCAAGGTTGCCCCCCACTGCAGATCTGAAACATCTGTGAACATTTCTTGAACTGGACGGAGTGGCTGCAGAAGTCCTGGGTTCAAGGAAATTTGTTGAATCCACCAAAGTAATTCCCTGTTTAGGCAAGGTAGAAGTGGAAGGACAAATTCTAGAGGATGAGCATGCTGTGACCAGTGTTTTCAAGTACCACTGACATTTTCGCATGTGAAGCATGGCTAGGTGAAGCATTGGTACAACCGAAGCCATAAACCCTAGCATCTTGAGGAATTCCCTGGCAGTCAGCGAGGGCAGCTTAAGCAACTGTATGAAGCAAGTCTGCAGAGATTGCATCTTTAGTGAGGGTAGGAAGGCCATCATAAGGTCCGTCTTTATCCTGCTAAAACCAGGTCCTGAGAGGAGATAAGGGAAGACTTGCTGAGGATAAACCTCAAACTGAGAAGAAAGATGGTGGTTTGAAGGTTCTGTTGCAAGGTGAATGGATGTTCTGCATGAATTAGCAGGTCATCCAGGTAAGGGTAAATGAGAATTCTCTGGAGTCTGCAAAAGGAATGACAGGAGCCAAGCACTTTGAATACCCTTGGAGCCGTACAGAGTCCAAACAGCAAAGCACAGAACTGAAAATGAAAGGAAGCAACAGAAAAATGTAAGAAATTCCTGAAGAGAGGGTGGATGGGAATGTGAAGGTCTGCATCCTTATATCCAAGGAGACCAGGTAAGCTTGAGGTAGCAAGAGTGGGAACACAGTCTGCAGGGTAAGCATCGTGAAGGAAGGTACAAGAAGGAATAAACTAAGTTGGGACAAGTCTAAAGCTGGTCTCCAAAGGCCATCTTTCCTGGGAACTAGGAACATTCTGGAAAAGAGCCCTTTTCCCCTTTCCGAAGCAGGAACCTCCTCTGTATGGTTCCTTGTGCTTTCAAGTCTTGAATGACTTGAGGGAAGAGGTGAATCTGATCCTTTAGTGGTTGTGGAATTCCCATGAAAGATGGAATGGTTTTCCAAGTCATCTAGTAACCTGTCTGTACAACAAACAGGACCCATTTGTCTATGGTAATGCTTGTCCAATTTGACAGCAAATGAGAAAGGCACTGGGAAAGGGGGATTTCTGAAAGTCTGGAAAGGGGGTATTCTAAGCAGAAGACGGGGACCTAGAAAGCATATGCCTATGTGTGCTCTTTTTGTGTTGTTGTGAAGGAGTATAGGTCTTTCTCCTTACAAAATTAGCTCTAGAGGGGGTAGTTCCTATGAAATTTAGGAAATGGAGAGGCAAAAATATATTTTAGCTCCTGCATTTCTTTCCCTTCCTCTTGAAGGGATTTGAGCAGGGCAGCAGCATTAGAACCAAACAAGGCAGTACTGTCCAAAGATGCATCCATGATCTTTGCCTTGAAATCCTCAGGCTAAGGCTGCAATCTCAACCAAGAACATCTTCTGAGGACAAAACCAGATGCCGGCAATCTTGCAGATACCTCTGCTGTATCACAGCTGCATTTAATGGAATGTCTAGTAACCTGAGATGAGAACTGGGTTTCTGCTGCAGTCTGGGAGATCGGTCAGCAATGTGGATGCCTGTGAAAGAGCAGTCAGAACATAATTGGACATGTGTGTCTGATAGCTAAAGGCCCTAAGGGCCAAAGTGGAAAAGGTGTAGACATTTTTTTCCAATTCTCTCCATCCTTTTACTGTCCTTATCGGACGGAAGGAGATTGGTGGAGGGCAGTAATTTGGAAGTTTTATCAGCAGACAGAGATCACAGCTAGGTCTGCAAGAGGGCATTTATAAAAGTAAGTACTGTCCTCGGGAACCTTAAAGAATCTGTCTGACCTTTTGGGAGCAGGAGGTTGAGAATCAGGGTATTCAGATCAACAATGAAGGCATCTTGAAAGGCTGGCAAGACTGGAAGGATACCTGAAGGAGCAGGGGAGTCTATTTCCAAGTGGTCATAATACCTCGTGTACCTCAGAGACTTGTGCACTTTCCCATTTGAAAAAGTCTCTCATTTTGGAGACAGTTTCTCCAAAGGTAATATCCTCTCTGCAGATGAATCCCCACAGTTGGAATCCACTTCAAGGGAGGCATATTCAAGGGGAGAGTCAATTTGAGTGGAATAAGCCAGGGATTCATCTGAAGAGGATTCAGCTTCCTCAGATGCTTCAAGTTCAGTAGATGGAGGAGGAGACCCAAAAGATGCTGGTGCAGAAAGTGGCAAGGTAGAAGGCTTAAGTGCCAGGAAAGCATTCAAAATCCTTTGAGAAAAAAGCTTGCCAATCAGGGGAAGACTCCTGACTGGAAGACATGCTTTTGTTTTGGTTTTCTCTTGAGAGGAGGGGGTTAATCTAGGCTGGGAAGGAAGGGCCGATGTCGGCCTGGGATCCAGACTGGATGTCGGCAAAAGCTCAATGGAAGGGGCAGGAGAGGTACTACGTGGAACTTTGGAAGGGGTGAGCCATGGTTCCTGCATACCATCCAAACTGAACGTCTGAAATATAATTGTGGACATGTTGTAGGAACCCTCCCTCGCAATTTCTAGATCAGTACACACAAAAGGAGGAGGACCAGACACCATATGAGCCCCCGGGTCTTCACTAGCCTCAAGAGAGACATCCAGGAAAAGAGGTGCAGCCGAAGATTCAGGCCTTACCTTTTAACCTTTTTCTTCGAAGGCTCAACCAACAGACCAGCAGTACTGTTCATAATCAACGCTAATCTATTTAGTCTATTTTTTTAGGTAAATGTTAACGGCTGACAGACGACTGCTCAGAGTTTTAGGGATGAATGCCTGACAGATGGCACAGGCCTTATAGTCGCGATCAGACCCCAGACAAAAGACATTTGTCGTGGTTGTCTTTGTATGGAATCTCTCATCAATGGCACTTGTCCTTCTTGGATGACATTAACCTCTAACAAGCATGCAGCAGCAAAAGCATTTCACCAACAGGGCACTTATCTGATTAGAAGAGAAACTTTTGGTGATCAGACGGACGGCATAGGAATAGGACATCAAAATATGAATGAGGAAGTGTTAGTCTGCATGAAAAAGAAGTTATGTCTTACCACAACATTCCATCTGAGTTGTTGATGAACTTCCAGGTTTGGTTCCGAGCCCTCGGAACCGAGTCGGCCTTATACAAAGCTTGCGTGCACCAAAAACTCTCGAGCTAAGCTGCTACCCACAACGCCCTTCACTCAGTTACCTTAGATCGAGTTTGCATGCAACATACAGAAGAACCAAAAAGTCAGAGGCCATCTCTGCGCAGAAACCCTGAAACACCACAAAGACCCAGAAGATCTGCCAGGATTCTTTGGTGGGGGTCGGTGGGAGGATGTGATGACTGGAAGAAGATCAACAACTCAGATGCAACGTTATGGTAAGACAACTTCTTTATCTGAAGTTGTTAATCTCCTTCCTATTCATCACTGATGGGACAGAATCCCAAGCTACTTGGAGAACCTGGGTGGCCCTTATGGAAGTACACTCCTGAGAACCACTGAGCCAAAGGCTGCTCTTCCCCTGGAGATCAGATCCCATTTGTAATACTTGATAAAGGTATGGGGTTTAGCCCAAATGGCAGCTGCACAGATATCATTCATGGAGGCCCTAGAGTGGAAGGCAACCAATGCTACAATAGCCCTAGTTAAGTGAGCTTTGATTGGACCAGGCTTAGATTCATTCGTAAGGGAGTATGAAAAGCTAATGCAATCTCTGAGCCATTTTGACAAGGTAACGTTCGATACTGCACCTCCCATTCTAGGGTCCGCAAAGGAAATGAAAAGTTGGTCCGACTTGCAAAAGGACTTAATTCTGTCCAGGTAGAAATGCAATTGTCTATAAACATCCAATGAATGTACACAGTATTCTCCTGTGTTTGAATAATTTGGAAAGAATACAGGCAGCTCAATGGACTGATTAACAGAAAAGTCGGAAACCACTTTGGGAAGAAAGGATTGATCAGTACGAAGTGATACTCTGTCCTTATTGAAGATCAGATAAGGGCTCTTGATACATACGGCTTGCAACTCAGATATTCATCTGGCTGAAGTGACCACCACCAGAAATAAGGATTTCAATGACAGGAATTTTAGATCACATGTTGCCGCAGGCTCAAAAGGGGGTAGAGAGAGAGAGACTGGAGAACCCGGGAGAGATTCCATGCCTCCACCAGCTGCCTGATGGGAGGTCTGCTGTGGAATATTCCCTTGAGGAAGGTCTTGCAAATTCGAGTGGAAATAAGTGGAACTCCATCTGACCTATTACGGAAGTTGGAAACAGCTGCTAAATGGACTTGAATGGTGGAAGCTGATGCACCATTGTCGAACAGCTCAGCAAGATACTTTAGAATAATAGCTACAGGAGCTGAAAACGGATCTAACGTCCGATTATGTGACCAAATAGAGAATCTTTACCATTTGTCCCTGTAAAGCTTTCTGGTGGATGGTTTACGTGAGGCCAGGATAATATCACAGACGGATGAAGAAAGGGTTTCCTGCCTGGCAACTAACAGAAGTGGAGAAACCAAGCCATCAGCTTGAGTGGACAGATTTGGGGGAAGTCAGCCCTTATGGGTGAGATATGAGGTCCTGACGAGTGTCTAGGATCCAAGGAGGTTGTAACAGATGAGGTCGGAGGAAGGGAAACCATACTTGACAAGGCCAGAATGGGGCAATGAAGATCACTTTGCTTCTCAACCAAATAGCTTTCTTTAGAAAAGCAGGAATCAGGGGAATTGGAGGATAAGCATACAGGAGATTCGCGGGTCAATCATGAATCAAAGCATCTCTTGGTGATTCCCAGTGAGGGGGAAAGAGTGCAAAGTAGTGGCTGCATTTTGTGTTTGAGGAGGAGGTGAAAAGATCGCAGCATGGCTGGCCCCAACGGCTGAAGATTTCTGCCATCACACACGGATTGAGAAACCACTCATGAGGACGGAGGATGCATCTGCTTAGTCTGAACGCAATCACGTTGGAGCTCCCCAGGATATACGCTGCAATCAGTAAGCAGTTGGAAGCTATCGCCCACTGCCAGATTCTCATGGCTTCGCGACATAGAGGGTAGGATTTGGTACCTCCCTGTTTATGTACCAGACAACGGACATGTTGTCCGACTGGATAGCAATCGATCCGGATGAAAGGAGCAGGTGGAAAGCTTGCAACACCAATAGCACCGCTCTTAACTCCAGGAAATTGATATGCAAGTTGACCTCTATACTGGATCACGTGCTCTGGATTAACTTTCCCTGGAAGTGCCCCCCCACCCCACCCTATCAGGAAAGCGTCTGTTGTCACTGTGGCGCTGGGATGGTGATCCTGGAAGGTGCAACACCACAGATTTTCATTTGTACTCATCCACCAGAAGAGATCTTGTTTGCAGGTATTGATGAGGATCTGTGTTGTTCAGGGGGTGAAGATTCGATATCCACTGGGACTGAAGAAGCCATTGTAGCAATCTCAAGTGTAATCTGGCTAGGGGAACAATTGGGATGGCTGCAGCCATAGACCCCAGAGGCTGGAGAACTTCCCTTGCAGACACCTTTCTTTGACAGAGTATCACTTGAACTTGTGCCCTTAATTTCTGAAGCCTGTGAGAAGGAAGAGAGACCAGACTTGATTGAGTGTTGAAAATTGCCCCTATGAATTCCAATTGTTGTGACGGCTGAAGGTTGGATTTTTCCCAGTGGATGGTGATGCCCAGTGACTTCGCTAAAACTAGAGTGTAGCAGAGGGCCCTGAACAGAAGGTGCTTGGTGGGGGCGGAGAGGAGCCAATCGTCTAGATACTGAAACACCTGGAATCCCTGGAGTCTCAGATGAGCTGTGACCACTGCTAGGCATTTCTTGAACACTCTGGGGGCCATCGATAGACCGAATTGCAGGGCTATGAATTGGCAGTGATGGTCTCCCAGCCGGAAGTGAAGGAGACTCCTGGAGCGCTTGTCCATCTTGACGTGGTAATACGCATCCCAAAGGTCTAACGAGCACATTCACACACCCTCCCACAGAAAGGGAAGAAAGGATTGAATCGTGACCATGCGGAACTTGGTCTGAACTACTGCTTTGTTTAGCTGGCTGAGATCCAAAATGGGCCTCCAGTCCCCAGTCTTCTTTGGCACCAAAAAGAATCTTGAGTAGAACCCTGATCCACACTGGTCTGGGGGCACCTGTTGGATGACTCGTTTTTGACACAGCTTTCGTATTTCGGAAGCTGCCTCCTCCCTTTGACTGGGTAGAACATCGGGAAGGGATTTCAGAGGTCTTGGATGAGATATTAGGGGAATGTAATAGCCTCTGGTAATGATTCTCTGCACCCATTGATCGCTTGTAAAATCCAAGCAGCTTGGTGCAGAGAGAAACGTGACCCGACTGCTTCCAATGGAAAGCAATCGGGCAGTGCTTCAGAAGCGCTGATACAGTCTTCCCGAAAAGGAATCTCTGGAGTCCTGATTCCGGGGACACCCTCTGCCCCAAAAGGGGAGTCTTCCATTACTGGAACCCCCTCTGCCTCTGGGGGAGTCCTCACCACGTGCGTCACGGAAAGGACCTTGAGACTTCTTGTGCAACATCTTCCCACTCCTCTGGTTCCTGGAAAAGGAATGCTGAGGTTTGGAAAAGCATATGCCCACGGCATCCAAGGTCTTCCCGTCCTGCTCGTACCTGGCTAATGTATCCTTGACCTTAGCACTGAACAGAGCAGATGGTTCGATAGGGGCATTTAAAAAGAAAGACTTGGAGTCCGCGAGATCACAAATGCGTATCCAGGCGTGGCGTCTCATGACTACACCTGCAGCTCTAGCCGCTCCTTCGGTTGCGTGGGACAGCAACCTCATGGGCAAATTGGATAGTGACTCTAGGGTGGAAAGTTGGGAAGCAACTTTATCATGTGCCCCGTCCGAAACATGACGCGCGAGGGTTCAAGAGAGTTCGGTGATGAGATCTCTCTGGAGCCTCATAAAATGTGCCAAGAAGTTCAGAGACCTGACTGCAAAGGTAGCTGACAGAAAAACTCACTTCCCTAACCTGTCCACCACCCAGGACTCTCTATTGGGTGGGTGAACAGCAGGACTTTGTGGAGGAAAGGTCCTTTTTCGTGGCTGCCGCCACCACCATAGCATCTACTAGCAAACCTCTAGACCAATGGGGTTGATCCTCTGGAGGGGAGAACATATTATCTGATCTCCTAGGGATGGCCTCAACGGTGTCAGGGTTCTTCTATGCCCGCTGCACGATGAGCTTGACCAACTCATCGGCAGGGGGGTTCACCCAAGAAGTTGAGGACCGAGAGTGGAAGGCCTGCAGGAATACAGATTCCTCAGAGGAAGGATTGGAGGGCTTCCACTCACCCCCTCTGTTTTAAGATTTCCAGGATGCCTCCAAATGAGACATCAACAGCGGATGACTGTGGGGATCCTTCCCCCTCATCGTAGTCCATATCTTCCATGAGGGACTCTTCTGGGGAGTCCATGTGTTTCCTCTTACACACCCGGTTCAGAGGGGGTTCTTTGATGGGAGCATCTGAAGAAGACTCAGAAAGGGAAATACCCTGGACAGGGCGTTTCCTGGGCCTTGTGCTCCCGGAGTCCAGGGGGTGGGTGGCTTTTGACAGCTGCGGCTCAGAGGGAACTGGTGGGATGACAGACGTAGGAGGATTGCTAGAAGCAAGCACCCTCTCCATCACTCAAAGTAGGTCTGCCTGAAGCGGAATGGGAACCTGGAACCGAAGAAGACAATTTCGGAACTGGGATCACACACCGCTGCACACGGTCTGCCCCGGGGACGAAGCCTCAAGCTAACTCAGGCCGTGAGTCACCTTCGGACCAGAGGATGTAACCGGCAACACAGCCGGACCCATGGCCGGAACCGTGGGTTCCACCTGCCAAGCATGAGAATGAGGAAGGGTGGGTTCTGACATAACTGACACCCAAAGGGTCCTCGGAGGCTTAGACACGGTCATTGTCGACGCTGAGGGAAGAGGTCTGCTCGTAGACATCGGGTACATGAGCCTCGGAACCGAGGGATCCAAGAAAGGAGAGTATGTAGGGGTCACCGGTGTAATAGACCCAAAGCCCGGAGTGGGATGAGGTCTAGGAAAATTTGTAATTCTCCTGGCAGTCAGCAGCTGATCAAAAAGGCGCACAACATCCAATTCTGAAAGGCTCCTGGTGGACCTTACCGATGCCCGTGAGGGGGAATCATGCCGGTCCAAAAAGGGGATGAAGGCTTGTCCGGCAAATGGATCTGCAGACGGAGAGTACTGGGTCCGTGGTGTATTAAAGAATGGCACCAACGATTCCAGTTTGGAAACTGGTAAAGGAATGATTGGAGCTGAGAACGGGCTCGGAGCAGAGGTCACAGCTGCGGTGGAGGTCAATAACGGCTCCAAAGTTGTTGGTGGAACCGATGTCGGTACGGAGGTGGGGGACGTTGGTACCAAGATGGAGACAGACAGACTGGTTGGAACTGAGGTTGTAGTTGGCGCTGTAGTCGTTAGAGCAGGCGCCAATGAGGCGACCTCAGTATGAATCACTGGAGCCAAACTCGGAGCCGAGGTGATTGGAACGGAAGAGGCAGTACGGTGCTCAGTGGAAGTCTTATGGGCCTTGTGCTTATGGCTTTTGCCCCTATCACCGGGGGGTGAAGAGGGGTCTGAACGAGGATGTTTCTTGTCCACAGAAAGAGGGGATGAGTTCTCCGATGCAGAAATAGCCTCCAAAAAAGGCGAAGGAAGCCGGCCCTTTAGGATCAGTTTATTTTGTCGCTCATTCAGCGTCCGCTGACTGAAGCTGGCACAAATATCACATGGAGGTTTCGCCAATAAATGCGGAACCCCCAAACAATACATGCACTCTTCATGAAGGTCACTATTCAGGAGTTTACCACTGCAAGAGGAGCAGTGTTTAAACCCCGTAGCCTCTTTCTTCTCAGATATAATAGAAAACTCAGACAAAGACAAAAAAACAGAAGAAAGTGAAGAAAGAAAGGAAGAGGGAAATAGCAACAATGGTTTTGGGAATACCCCAAGGGTAGAAGGGCCAATACAAACAATGGTACGAAAAGAAATATCTGTGGGTAGAGCTGAGTGTAGTAAAGATACAAGAAATTAGCAACTAACAGGAAAAAATCCACCAAAACTTGTAGAATTTAGAAAAATATAACACTTAGCTGGAGAGCTCGGTGAAACGCTGCTACATGGCTGCGCGGCAAACGAGATCTGAGGTAACTAAGTGAAGGGCATTGCGGGTAGCAGCTTAGCTCGAGAGTTTTTGGTGCACTCAAGCTTGGTATAAGACCGACTCGGTTCCGAGGGCTCAGAACCAAACCCATCAATGATGAATAGGAAGAAGATTAACAACTAAAGATTGGATGTTTAAAGAGAATGGGAATGAACTTATATAAAGATGAAAGTAAGGGATTGGGTGTTGTGGGGAAAAAACTGTATGTATTTGGATAGGGATAAAATTTGGGAAAATAATGTAGTTATGATGCACAGTGTTTGATTTAATAAAAAAAAAAAAAAAACATCCTCTGTGGAGGACATACACATTAGCATTCAGGAAAAATATATATCTAGTGAATTCAGTATTAATAGGAAAAATAGCATATATGCCAAATGTTTATATGATCCAGAAAAATATGAAAAGGAATTCATACAAAAAAAGTTATGTACTCACCATAACGTTCAATCTGAGTTGTTGCATTTCATTTGTTTTCAACGTGTGGGAAAAAGGATCTGGTATGGATCCGACACGGCCGCATTTTCCAGCATTGGATCCAAGCTGCAAACTCCTCCCCTACCCATAATGCCCCAGCCTCCCTCCTACCCTCAGATCAAGTTTGCTGCAAACAATAGCACCACCAACTAACCATATGCCTAATACTGTGGCATTAATGTACTTTAACAGTAAGGAAAACATAGGCCCACCAGAGTAGGGGCCATGTGTCTGCCATCCGGTCCACTACACATCCCACAAAAGGCAGGTGGGGAGGAGGGGAGGGATGGCTGAAGACAAATGAAAAGCAACTCAGATGGAACGTTACGGTGAGGACATAACTTCTTAATCTGAAGTTGTTGTTTTTATTTGAAATTCAACCTGTGGGACAGAGTCCCCAACTACCAAATAGTCCTGAGGAGGTCCTCATGGAAGGTTGTACCAGAGCACAGCTGAGCCAAAAGATGCCCTGCCTCTGAAAAGGAGATCCAATTTCTAATGAGAGAGAAACATACGAGATGGCGCCCAAGTAGTTGCAGAGCAAATGTCATCTAAGGAAACCCTAGACCAAAAGGCTGCAGAAGTAGCTACAGACCTAGTAGAATGCGCCCTGATGTGACCTGGTGCAGACAGTCCCTTGGCTTGACAAGCCAGTGCAATGCACTGAGAGATCAAATGAGCAACATTTACTTTTGAAACAGGTTTCCCTAAGAAAGGCTTAGAAAAGAAAACAAAAGGCTGATCAGACTTGCAAAAGGATTTTGTTCAATGCAAATAGAAGCACAGTTGCCGATGAACATCAAGCAAATGCAATTTATACTCTCTCTTATTCTGGAAGCATGGAAAGAAAACCGGAAGATTGATGATCTGGTCAATGTTAGACTCTGAAGCCACTTTCAGAAGGAATAAAGGGTTCATTCTTGAGGAAACCCTGTCTTTGTGAAACACCACATGAGGGGGCTTGACAGATAAGGCCAGGATCTCCGATACTCTCTTGGCCGTGGTAATGGTGGCCAGAAAGGCAGTCTTCCAAGACAGGAATTGCAAGTCCATTGTAGCTGCTGGTTCAAAAGGGGGAGAAACTATAGCTTGTAGCACTAGGGTGAGATCTCAAGGGGTAACTGGGTCCTTGACTGAAAGCCTGAGTAAAAAGATACCTTTCAAAAAGACTTTACAAAGCTTGGAAGAAGCAAAAGAAAGTACAGTTGTGTACCTACCATAAATGTAGATGTTCGGGTGTATTCATGTTGCAGTCATTACTCTTGGGTTATCCTGCTGGCAGGCTACCCTTGGTCGGCCAGAATTTCAAAGTCTAGGTCCGGCGTCAGATGTTGTTGCCTCTTCCCCGACGTCAGTGGGCCAGGGGTATAAAAGATGCATCCGACGCCATTTTCTTCAGTTTTTCTTGCCCCAGATATCAGGTGCCCCCTAAATGGTAGGCTGAAAAATATGCCAATAAAAATGCATGCACAAAAATAACATTTCCTTCATCTACAAGCAAATACACCAAATAGGTTGTATAGGATAGAGAAGTGCAGATAAGTCCCAGCAAAGAAAAAGGGGATGGTGGGTGGGTAACCTGGACTGCAACAGTGAATACACTCAAACATCTACATTTATGGTAGATACACAACTGTACTATGTTCATCGTGTTTCACTGTTGCAGTGATTACTCTTGGGTTGAATCCCAAAGCTGAGGAAGGGTGGCTGGGCTAAAAAGGATTAGGACAGGCTATGAGGCCCTGCAGGACTGCAGTGGCAAAGCCTGCTCTGGACTTAGAGTAAAGAGGCAAGTGGTAGTGCTTTGTGAAAGTGTGCACTGAACTCCAAGTTGCAGCCTCTAACATATCTTTGGTTGGTACTCCTCTGAGGAAGGCTGCTGCTCTGGTGGAAGAGGCCTAATGCCCTTAGGCACTGATTTGCCACGTTGAAAAAAGCAGAAATGGATGCAATGGCCTATCCATTTTGAAATAGTCTGTTTTGAGATAGCCTTTCCTTGTGATCCTGCAGCATATGACATTAAACATTTTTTCAGTCCTTCTGAAAGCTTTAGTTCTGTCCAAGTAGAATCTTAACTGCCTGTGTATGTCCAAAGAATGCAGAATTTTCTCACCCTTGTTCTGTGGACAGGATAAAAGGTTGGTAAGTGAATGGTTTGGTTAAGGGCCACACTGGACACCACCTTAGGCATAAAAGTAGGGTTTGTCCTCAGAGAAACTCTGTCTGGATGAAAAATGATGAAAGCTTCCACAGCCATGAATGCTTGTAACTCTGAGACCCGCCTTGCAGAGGTTATTGCTAGGAGCAGAGCTGTTTTCCAGGATAAGAATTTTATATTTGCTGTTGATGCTGGATCGAAAGGAGGCAGTGTGAGTTTTTCCAAAACATAATTGAGGTCCCAGGCCGGAACTGGTGCTCTCCTTGGAGGCCTAATGTTTTTGGCCCTCTGAGGTACTGCCTTATTAAAGCATGAGAAAAAATAGGTGGTTCCGTGCTGTAATGGGCTGAAATGGCAGAGGCATAATCTTAATTGATGAGAAGGAAAGGCCTTTGTTCAGCATCTCAGTTGGGTGTTGTAAAATCTGAAGGATATTTGGTACACACGTGTCAATGCCTTGTTCCTGGTTCCAAGCACAGAATCTCTTCCATTTTTCTGCATAAGATTTTCTGGTGCTGGGCCTCCTGGCCTCCAAGATAACATCCATAACAGCTTTTGAAAGAGGAGTGTTCTGAACGGTTACATTATCTGCCATGCTGCTAGATTTAAGGTCCTGAGTTGGCTGTGCAGGATCTGATTGTTTTGTTGGGTCAGCAAGTGAGAAGTTTGAGGCAATATCCATGCTGGACCTTGAGACAAGCTCTTTAGGATTGGGTATCAGTGCTGGCATGGCCAGTCTGGTGCAATCAGTATCATTTTTGGCTTCTCCTGTCTGACCTTTAGGAGTACCCTGGGAAGGAGAGGCGGTGGGGGGAAAGCATATACCGTTAGATTTTTCCAGCTGAAGGATAGGGCGTCCACTTTCCATGCTTGCTTGTGATAAATCCTTGTGCAAAATCTCTGCAATTGGCAGTTGTGAGGGGAGGCAAACAGATTTATGTCTGGACATTCCCATTTCCTTATTATCATGCTGAAGACTTGTGGATCCAGTTTCCATTCGTGGGGATCCATGAGGTTTCTGCTTAGTTCGTCTGCCAGAGTATTTGTTTTTCCTGGCAGGAATTGTACTTGCAGGTGAATTTGAAAAGCCAACGCTGTGTCCCATAAGGTCATTGCTTGTCTGCATAGGGGGTAGGAATGTGCACCTCCCTGCTTGTTTATGTACCACATGGCCGTAGTGTTGTCTGTCTTTATCAGTAACTGTCCTGGATGAAGCAGGTCCTTGAAAGCTGTCAGTGCATTTTGAACAGCTAGCATCTCTTTTTGATTGATGTGAAGATGCATCTGGTTTGCAGAACATGCGTCCTGAATACATTTTCCTGCCATATGGGCTCCCCAGGCATAATCTGATGCATCCGTTGTCAGTGTCTGTCTGGCTGTGGGTAAACTGAATGGCAGACCCTTGTTGTGGTGACAGGCTTCTGCCCACCATTGAAACTCCTGGTGTAGGCAGGGAATGAGTGCAATTACTGTCTCCAGGCTGTGGCAATGCTGAGTCCAAACACTTTTTAGGTACCATTGTAGTTTCCTCATATGCAGTCTGGCATATGGAATTAGTAGAATGCAAGATGCCATGAAACCCAAGGCCTGCAGGATTTTCCTTGCAGATAAGTTGGTTTGTGTTGCCAATTTCTTGAAGTAAGTAGTCAGATGCTTTTGTTTGTCTGGCGTGAGATAAGCCATCTAGGCAGTTGTATTTAAGCTTGCACCCAGGAATATTATCTCTTGAGAGGGCACTAGGTTTGATTTCTTTTCGTTTATTGTGAACCCTAGGCCAGTTGGTGTTCTTTTTACAAATGCCAGATGCTTCAGAAGAATGTCTTTGTTCTCTGCTTGAATTAGGTAGTCGTCCACGTAGATATATTTGAATTCCTTTTTGTCTGCAAAACACTATTACTGGTGCCAGGCATTTTGTGAAGACCCTGGGCGCAGAAGATAAGCCAAAGGGCAGTGCAGAGAATTGGTAATTCATTGAGCCAGCTATGAATCTGAGGTATCTTCTGCAAGATTGTCTGATTGGGACATGCTGGTATGCCTCTTTTAGTTCCAAAGTTACGAGCCAAGCCTTCTTGCCCAGCATGGGCAGTAGCTGCTGTAGAGTCAACATCTTGAATTTTGGAACTTCCAGAAACGTATTTAAAATTGACAGGTCCAGTATTGGTCTCCAGGTTTTGTCCTTTCTGGGTACTAGGAAAAGTCTGGAGTAAAATCCTTGCCCCTGCTCTTGTTGTACTTGCTGAATGGCCCTCATGTCCATGAGGGCTGTAATTTGTTTTTGTGCCTCTGCCCATTGATTGTGTGGCAGGTCTGGCATACCTTTTGACCTTGGTAGGGTGTGAAAATGGAACCTGTAGCCTTGGGACACTATGTTCAGGATCCATTTGCCTTGGGTAATCATTTGCCAATTTGATGAAAAAAGTGCTAGTTTTCCCCCTAAGGGGGCTGCCAAAAGAAAAGTGCTTGGAACTGGTAGAGGAAAGTCATTGAGACGGTTTCCTGTAAGGTTGTGATTTGTCTTCTCCGCTTTTGGAGGTAGGAGCACCCCATTGTTTAGGCCTGTATGTGCCTTGGGGCTGAGATCTGCCTCTGGGACGTCTGTAACTGCCTCTTTGAGGTCTGTCTGACACTGGAAAGGACCAATTTTTAGTGGGCCAGTTCCTGCTAAACCTGGGTGGCTGCACCGGTAAGAAATCCTTGACGGTCTGCATGGATTTTGCTTTATCCTCCATTTTTTTTTAACAACCCTTCTGCTTTAGTACAAACAAAGTATCATGCTGTAAGTGCATCTAATAAATTTGCTTTAACATGATCAGGCAGATTCTGTTCCTTTAACCAAGCATGCCTTCTAATAACAGAACCTGTAACAGCGGCCCTGCAAGAGGCCTCCAGTGAATCATAGCCACATTGCAAAGTATGCTTTCCCACTTTTTCAGCTGCATGCAATAAATCCTGCAAGTCTTTGTTCTCTGAACCTTCAGTATTTGTCAACAATTTCTGTTTAAGCAGTGACATTAAATATTGCTGATATTTAAGCATATGAAATTGACAATTTAAAGCCCTTACAGCCAGGGTAGCAGAAGTGTAGACTTTTTTCCCTCCCATCTGTCTAGAGCCCTAGAATCCCCATCAGAGGGGACAGTGTTTTTTGCAGTGGAAGCTTTAACCCCTTTGGAACCCTGAGATATAGTTTCTGGGTCAGCAGCGGAGTTTTTATATAGGAATTTATGAGAATCCGGGGCCCTGTAGTACCTGTCTGGCTTAGCAGGTGCAGGGGGTAAAGAGTCAGGGGACAGGCCCGACTCCGAAAATACATCTACAATATCCAGGACAGGTGGAATAGCAAGGGGTCTGTGCTGAGGAAGTAGCATAAAGTCTCTGAGCCTTTTCTTAGATTCAGAATAATCTTGGCTCTCCCAGTGGAAATGCTCCCTCATGGTATGTAGGGTTTCCCCAAAAGAATAATCCTCAGGAGGAAAGGCTTAAGGAATGGATTCTTCAGCATCAGAAACCTCATAGGGAAGCATGGAGTAATCCTGTTCAGAAGAGGAATCAGAGGAAATTTTATTTTTTTTATTTATCATTTGTTGACCGGGAAAGTCCAACTAGGTTCCACAGATCCTGTTTTCAGCGGAGGCCTGGGGAGAAACACTGCAGAAGCATGTCTTTAGAAACCTGATCAGAAGAATCATACTCAGTCTCTTGCCTAGGCCTCTTATCAGGAGGGGGATAGGAGCCACTGATCAAACTAATTAGGTCTTCGGCCATTTTGAGCATCTGTTTTTTAGGCATGGAAGTCTGAGAAGGAGAATGCTGTACTTGTTTCTTTGTCTTTAGAGCTGCTTTAGTCTTGGTCTTTGAAGCTGAAGAAGGCTTAATATATAGTCGTGTAGGTCTGAAGACACCCTCAGAAGCCGATGCCTGCTCAGTGGCTCCGGGCCCATCTGAGGGAATGATTTCCGAGTGTCCAATACCTTGAGTTTCCAGAGGCCCAGTCGGCTCCATGTGGGAGTCGAAAGCGGCCTGTGGCTCTGAGGTAGCGGGCGCCAGCGGCTGCAAAAGCGCCTCACTGAGAACTGGCGATTGGCCTAGCAGAGGCTTCGTCGGTTTTGGACCTCAGATGCCTATCATTTTCCTTGTCATTGCGTTTTTTGTAAACTCCGGTTGTCGGCTGGCCCGACGGCATTATATAATTAAATCTTCGGCCAAAGTAATGAAATGCCAAATCGAACCGACGCTTGATAGGGCGTTGGTTAAATCTAGCACAAAACTGACAGCTAGCAACGTTGTGATCAGGGCCTAGGCAAGGAATACAGTAAGAGTGAAAATCCTTATGAGGTATTTGCTTTCCACAAGAAATACAATTGTTAACTTTTTCTGACATCGGTCTGGAGCAAGAAAAAAGTTTCCCCAATGGGGTACTTGGTTTTAATGAAGACTTCGGTTCTGAAATTCGGATTTGAAAATGTCAGGAGTCGGCCAACCGGCATTTGCGAACTGCTTTTGCTTTGGGCACCGTGCGGCAAGAAAGACTGAAGAACATGGCGTCAGCTGCATATTTTATACCCCTGGCGCACTGACGTCAGGGAAGAGGCGACAGCAACCGACGCCGGACCTAGACTTTGGAATTCTGGCCGACCGAGGGTAGCCTGCCAGCAGGATAACCCAAGAGTAATGACTGCAACAGTGAAACACGATGAACATGCTGAATTCTCTTGTATGTAAAAATTGGAGATGGCTGCCAATTGCACCTTTACCGAAGAAAAAAGTAGCACCAAGACTGAAGATATCTGCCAAAAACTGCAAAATGGCGAGAACTGAAGCAGTAAAGGGGTCCCAGATCATGCTGAAAAGCCCATATAGAGAAACATTTCCACTTACTGGAATAAACCTTCCTGGTGAAAGACTTGTGAGCCGCTACCAAAATCTTAACGGGAGAAGACAGCCTGGAAGTCCTATCACTGGAAAGTACAGTGGTGTACACTTACCATAAATGTAGATGTTCGAGTGTATTCACTGTTGCAGTCATTACATTAGGGTAATCTGCTGGCAGGTTGCCCTCAGTCGGCCTGATTAACAAAGTCTTGGGTCCTGCGTCGGTTGCTGTCCCTTCTTCCATGACGTCAGGTTGTCAGTGGTATAAAACATGCAGCCGACACCATTTTCATCAGTTTTTCTTGCCCCAGATGTCATGTCAGGTGCCCCCCAAATGGGGAGCAAGATATATATATATATATATATATATATATAAAATTTAGAACACAAACAATATACCTCCAATCAAAAGCAAATACACCAAAAAGGCTTTTAAGCATATTAAAAGAAAGAAGAGGTCTAAATAGAAAAAACAGGGGGCTCTAGGGTGGGTAACCATGACTGCAACAGTGAATACACTCAAACATCTACATTTATGGTAAGTGTACACAACTGTACTATGTTCTTCGTGTTTCACTGTTGCAGTCATTACATTTGGATAGATTTTCAAAGCCATGGTTGGGAGGATGGATTTATACAGAATTAGGAGCAGCTATAAGGCCCTGCAGGACAGCAGTGGCAAAGCCAGCTCTGGATTTAGAGAAGAGAGGTAAATGGTAATGTTTAGTGTACGTATGAACTGAGCCCCAGGTAGCAGCTTCTAGAATGTCTCTGGTAGGAACCCCTCTGAGAAAGGCTGCAGAAGTAGATGCAGCCCTGGTGGAATGAGATCTGATCCCCTTGGGGATAGGTTTACCATGGTACACATAGCAGAAACTAATACAATGGCTTATCCATTTAGAAAGAGTCTGCTCTAAAATAGGTTTTCCCTCTGCCCCTGCAGCAAAAGCCACCAATAATTGCTCAGATTTCTTAGAAGTTTTGTTCTGTTTAAGTAGACTCTAAGTTGTCTGTGCACATCCAATGAATGCAGAATCCGCTCACCCTTGTTCTGTGGATTGGGAAAGAAAGTTGGCAGATGAATGGTCTGATTAAGAGCCACACTGGATAACACTTTAGGCATGAAAGATGGATTGGTCCTGAGAGCCACCCTGTCCGGATGAAAAATAACGAAAGGCTCCACTGCCATAAGAGCCTGTAATTCTGAAATCCGTCTAGCTGAAGTAACTGCTAAAAGAAAAGCTGTTTTCCAGGAAAGAAATTTAAAATCTGCAGTAGCAGCTGGCTCAAAAGGAGGTAGAGTGAGTTTTTCCAAAACAAAATTGAGGTCCCATGCAGGAGCAGGGTGCTCTCCTGGGAGGTCTTAAATTTTTGGCCCATCTGAGGTACTGCTTTAGCAGAGGATGCGAAAAGAGGCTCTGTGTTGTAATGAGCTGAAATGGCAGAGGCATAGATTTTTATAGAAGAAAAATATAGGCCCTTGTGAAGCATCTCAGTTAAATATTGCAGAATCTGACGAATATTGGGCATTGCTGTGCTTATCCTTGTGCTTGGTTCCAGGCACAGAATCTTTTCCATTCGTCCGCATAAGATTTTCTAGTACTAGGCCTTCTAGCCTCCAAATGACATTCATCACAGGTTTGCTGAGAGATGTAACTGGTGAAATTAGTTGATTAGCCATGCTGCAAGATTCAGAGTTTGAAGCAAAGTGTGCAGAATTTGTTAGTTCTGCTGAGACAGTAGATAAGGTGTCAGAGGCAGGTACCACGAAGGAAGGTGTGACATACTGCGTAGGAGCGGGTACCAGTGTTAGCGAGGCCAGTCTAGAGCAATCAGTATCATTTTTGGTTTTTCCTGTCGGACTTTTAGTAAGATCTTAGAGAGCAGAGGCAGAGGAGGAAAGGCATAGACCGATAGGTTTTTCCAGCTGAAGGACAGAGCATCCACTTTTCAAGCTTTTTTGTGATGAATTCTTGTGCAGAATTTGTCCAACTGAAAATTTTGGGGTGAGGCAAAAAGATCTGTGTCTGGGCTCCCCCATTTGTGTGTCAACATGCTGAAGACTTGTGGATCCAGTTTCCATTCATGTGGGTCCATAAGATTTCTGCTTAGTGCGTCTGCCAGAGTATTTTGCTTTCCTCGCAGGAATTGAGCTTGTAGATGTATTTGGTAAGTCAAGGCCATGCTCCACAATGCCATGGCTAGTCTGCAAAGGAGGTAGGAATGGGTACCCCCCTGCTTGTTTATGTACCACATGACTGTGATGTTGTCTGTCTTTATCAGTAGCTGTCCTGGATGAAGATAGTCCTTGAAGGCTGTCAGAGCATTCTGTACAGCTAGCATTCCTTTCTGGTTGATATGTAGGTGCATTTGATTTGGGCTCCAATGGCCCTGAATACATCTCCCTAACAGATGTGCCCTCGAAGGAATCAAAACCACACTGCAAAGTATGCTTACCAACTTGTTCAGCTGAATGCAATAAATCCTGCAACTCTATTTTCCACACAGTCAGAAATCAACATCATTTTCTGTTTAAGTAAGCCCATGACATGCTCCTGATATTTAAGCATATGAAATTGACAATTTAAACCCCTGATTGCCAAGGTTGCAGACGTGTAAACCTTCTTACCCCATCTATCCAGCACCCTGGAGTCTCTATCAGAAGGGGTAGGATTTTTAGCAGTAGAAGCCTTAACGCCCTTGGGACCCTGAGAAATGGTTTCAGGGTCAGCAGTAGGGTCTTTAAAGAGGAATTTGTGGGAGTCAGGAACCCTGTAATATCTTTCTGGCTTACTAGTAGCCGGAGGCAGGGAATCAGGAGCCATGCTGGATTCTGAGAAATCATCAACAATGTCTAGAACAAGAGGTATAGCCAAAGGCCTATGCTGAGGAAGAAGGAAATCCCTAAGCCTTTTTTTAGATTCTGAGAAATCCTGACTCTCCCAAGTGAAAGTGCTCCCTTAGGGTATGCAAAGTTTCTCCAAAAGAAAAATCCTCGGGAGGAGAAGCAGAAGGGATGGAATCTTCTGCATCAGAGTCCTCATAAGGTGGGCTAGATGATTCCTGATCAGAAGAGGAATCAGAAGAAATAGAAACCTGATCTGATGATTCATAGTCAGTGCCTTGCCTAGGCCTCTTAGTAGGAGGGGGATGGGTACCCCTGATCAAGGTAATTAAATCCTCAGCCATTTTGATCATTTGTTTTTCTTTTTTTAGGCATAGGAGCCTGTGTACATGGCCCAAGCGTTGTTCTTTTAGACATAGGAACTTGATTTTGGCCTTAGTTTTGAAGATGGCATCGGTTTAATATACAAATCTTTAGGCCTGAAAACACCCTCAGAAGCCGGTGCCTGCTCAGCGGCTCCGGACCCATCTAAGGTAGAGACATCCATGGGTTCAATACTTCAGTGTCTCGTGGCATACCGGACTCCGAATAGGTCTCAGTAGAGGCCTGCGAATCATAAGTAGCGGGTATAAGGGGCTGCAAAAGCGCATGGTTTAGGAGAAGCTTCGTCGATTTTGGACCTCGACAGTCTGTCTCTGTCTTTTTCTTTGCATTTTTTAGGTATTCCGGTAGTCGGATTGCTAACAGACGACATTTCTGGATAGTTAAATCTTGAGCCAAAATATTTTGATGCAAAAATATACCAACGCTTAATAGTGTGTTGATTAAATTTAGCACAAAACTGACAGCGAGGCACGTTGTGGTCAGGGCTTAGGCAAGGAATACAGTACAAATGAAAATCCTTATGAGGTATTTGCTTCCCACAAGTAATACAATTATTACCTTTTACTGACATCGGTAAGGAGCAAGAAAAAGTTTCCACAATGGGGTACTTAGCTTTAGGTTGAAGACTTCGGTTCTGAAACTCGAAAATGAAAATTTCAGGAGTTGGCCGACCAGCACTTGCAAACTGCTTGTGCTTTGGGCACCGT
Organism: Protopterus annectens; assembly: GCF_019279795.1. Taxonomy (NCBI): domain Eukaryota; kingdom Metazoa; phylum Chordata; order Ceratodontiformes; family Protopteridae; genus Protopterus; species Protopterus annectens. Next base: position 1,172,009,448 of record NC_056745.1, read on the forward strand.
ACGGCAAGAAAGACGAATGAAAATGGTGTTGGCTGCATGTTTTATACCCCTGATGACCTGACATCATGAAAGAAGGGACAGCAACCGATGCAGGACCCAAGACTTTGTTAATCAGGCCGACTGAGGACAACCTGCCAGCAGATTATCCAAATGTAATGACTACAACAGTGGAACACGAAGAACATCTGGACTTAAGCCAAGTCATGAGCTGGGTGCGGGATCCCGGAGGGATGAGAGATCAGATCCAGAACCACATCTAGTGCCCAAGGAGGACACACTGCATGAGACCACAGACAGGGGAACCAAACTTGGTGAGGCCAGAAGGGGAAAATGAGGATCACTAAGCCATCAAACTTTCTGAATGAATTGTGGGATTAGTGGGAGTGGAGGATAAGCATACAGTAGACCGGAGGGCCAAGCATGAACTAGAACACGCAAATGGAACAGGTGGGTGTCCAGGTAAGGGACGCCCAGACATATAACACAGAGTGTGGCCATCAGAAGGTAGTAGCTTACGGCCACACTCAGCGCATTTTTTAAAGCCCGGCGTAGGAGTGTCAGCAATGGCATGGCAACAGAAAAAAGAACCAAAACACACAGTCCAGGAAAGCAGGAAGTTATATATCACACACAGACACACACACAGACACACACACACAGACACACACACACAGACACACACACACAGACACACAGACAGACACACAGACAGACACACAGACAGACACACAGACAGACAGACAGACAGACACACAGACAGACAGACAGACACACAGACAGACAGACACACAGACACACAGACAGACACACAGACACACAGACAGACACACAGACAGACACACAGACAGACAGACACACAGACAGACAGACACACAGACAGACAGACAGACACAGACAGACAGACAGACACACAGACAGACAGACAGACACACAGACAGACAGACAGACACACAGACAGACAGACACAACTGACGCCCAAGTGCAAAAAAGGATATGGGTACGGAAAAGAATTAAGAAGAGAGATGCAAGGAAGGATAACAGATGAAAAAAGTCAAAAACTTTCACTCACCACTACGGAAACTTGGAGCTGATGGATCACATTGCTATCTAGATGTGCGGCAAACAAGATCTGGGGGGAAAGAGGGAGATGGGGGCATTATGGGTAGGCTTGGATCCGATGTTGGAAATGCAGCTGAGTCAGATCTGTAACTGATCCGTATTCCCACAGGCTGAAGTTCAAATGAAAACAACTTCGGATCTGGTGTTTTCTTTCACACGGGGTTGAAGATTAAACCTAGTGAGAAGAAAGACTCTACGAGTCTATGAAAGGTGTGTGCTGTATACCAGTGAAGATGAAGGGGATGGGGGTTACCAAGTCCAGCTGTTTATTCTGTTTCTTTTAACCTTGGATAGAGTATTAAAGTTGGTAAAGGAAAAGAATACGAAATTAATAGTGAGGATGATTAAATAAAAATACAAAACATTCTGACAGATGAGAATAAGGAAAAATGAATATATGAATATACAGAAGAAATTAAAACTTATCAGGAAAAATACTAATATGGAAAAAAATTATATAAAGAAAGACAGAAGATGTGGTATAACACTGTGATGAAACATTACTACTAAGTAATTCCACACAAAAACTTAGAATAGGTAATTAAAGCCATTAAAGTAAGGAAAATGAGGTGTATCAAGACAGTAGTGTGTCAGGATATCCTATGTAGACTAGTAATAATTTACCAGTAAAGTGGAATATGTTGTAAGTGGAATATGTTGCAGAGAAGTTGTTGACTGCAACTGAGCTACAAAATATAAGTAGCTTGATTTTTTTGATTATTTTTACAGATTACTGTTTTTAAATTTAATATATATAAAGCACTTTGTCTATTCAGTATCTTCACAAATCCTTATCTGTTTAAAAACTTTCATTGGTCTCTGTAGTGCTTGCTGTCTTGTAGGCTATTGTGTAAACTGAAACATTTCCTCTGTGTAATTATCTCTTGGCTAGTGGGGGCTGGTTCTTTTGTGTTCTTGTAAAAAAAAAAAAAAGTTTCTGTCTTTGCACACAGTGCAGACTACAGAAGTTGTTGACTGCAACTGAGCTACAAAATATAAGTATCTTGATTTTTTTTATTATTTTTACAGATTACTGTTTTTAAATTTAATATATATAAAGCACTTTGTCTATTCAGTATCTTCACAAATCCTTATCTGTTTAAAAACTTTCATTTGTCTCTGTAGTGCTTGCTGTCTTGCAGGCTATTTTGTCCCACCCTCCCTCCCTGTTGGTGTCTTGCTCTTATACTTGGTGGCTTTGCAGTTGCCCACCCCTACTGTGACAGACCTCCCAGTCTAGTGTCATTAGCTCATTCTGCTTAATACAGAGAGAACATTTGATAAGGCCTTCTGTTCCTCCTTTTTCCCTTTCAAAAAGTAAAACAAAACTTTTTTTTTTTTTTTCTCTTTCGCCTGAACCTTGTGTTCTGACTGTCCTTCTCAAACATTTTGGAAATATACAGTATATTTCAGAGCATTTGTTATAACTGTATTTGCTATAAGTGATTTAAGTATTTTTTTCTGGCTTTTTGACTATTTACTGCTTAGCGACTGCATTTTAGCCTGTTTATACAGCTCTGCATTCTATTTAAACTGTTTTTGTGTTGATTAACTGTTTTGCACTTTTAAAAAGTTAGTTGTTGCTTAATTTTACCTGTAGGCTAACACACTCAAGTGCGCTAGCCGCTTAAAAGCATTTATAGCATTTACTGTCTGTTTTTCCTCTGTTTTCTGCAAAAAAGAAAAAAAAAAATCTTGTTTTCCTGCCTTACTGAACTAGAATAGTCCAGTCTTCAGAGTTTGCTGACCTCTGGGCTTTGTCTTGGTTCCTGTGCTATTCCATATCGTTATTTGGATAAAAGGAAGCGTCTTTGTTCACCAGTGGGAGTGGGGCGCACTGAGCGGCCTATTTGTCCCTAGAGGAGTGGTTCCAGCCAGAAACTTGTAGTCTATTGGCCATTTTGGGTCAATTCCTAGCTCTTTTCAGCCCCCTGTAATAAAGCCCACTTTAGCGCGCTTTTTCGCTTGTATTCAACTCAGCACAGCTCCTCGTGGTGTCCTGCAGAGTTCTACAAGCAGCAGAGAGCAAGAGTGACTTTTCCTGATTTAAGTATTTTTTTCTGGCTTTTTGATTATTTACTGCTTAGCGACTGCTTTTTCGCCTGTTTATACAGCTCTGCATTCTATTTAAACTGTTTTTGTGTTGATTAACTGTTTTGCACTTTTAAAAAGTTATTTGTTGCTTAATTTTACCTGTAGGCTAACACACTCAAGTGCGCTAGCCGTTTAAAAGCATTTATAGCATTTACTGTCTGTTTTTCCTCTGTTTTCTACAAAAAAAAAAAAAAAAAAAAAATCTTGTTTTCCCGCCTTACTGAACTAGAATAGTCCAGTCTTCAGAGTTTGCTGATCTCTGGGCTTTGGCTTGGTTCCTATGCTATTCCATATCCTTATTTGGATAAAGGGAAGCTTCTTTGTTCACCAGTGGGAGTGGGGAGCACTGAGCAGCCTATTTGTCCCTAGAGCAGTGGTTCCAGCCAGAAACTTGTAGTCTATTGGCCATTTTGGGTCAATTCCTAGCTCTTTTCAACCCCCTGCTATAAAGCGCGCTTTTGAGTGATTTAGTGCGGAGTTGCCCATAGAGCACCATCAGGCAGCGCCGGTTAAACAAGGTTAAACTATTTCTGGCTCCGTAAAGTCTGCTCTTCAATTTTTCCCTTAGAACTTCTCTACTTGCAATCTAAACAGTCTATTCTCTATCTCAAAAGCTCAGCACTTGCTCCTAAAGCATTTTTATATAGGTAAAGTACTTGTATACTAAACAAAGTACTACATTAGCCTAGAATCCCCTTGAGTACCCATTTCCCTATAGGTCCCTTCTGACTCAGTTACACAGCAAACTTTTTCACTTTTTCTAGCATGTCGAAGGGTCAGTTGCTAGCGTCCTCTCCTGTTCAGCTGGTGAATCTGGGCATCTTGAGGCAATGTTACAATTGCCTCATGTACACAGACAACCCACTCCTTCTCCCACAAAACACAAATACATGCGAGAGATGCAACTATATAGCCAAACTGGAGGCTGAGCTCTCTCAACTCAGGACTGGCAAGACCAGACAGGAGGAAAAGGAAACCATGCACACCACAAACCCAGTTTCACATAGAACTATCACAACTGCAAAACAAACACATAAACACACAAATACATACTCGGAGGCACTGATCAAAAATCTTCCAAAACTACAGAGGCCTCCAAAGCAGACACCCAAGCAACTGCCACCTCAAGACATAAGACATGCAACACATAGTTCTCAAAGTCAGTGTGCTAAACAGTCACAGCCCTTAAGGCCAAACACAATGCCAGACACACTTGTTATAGGTGACTCCATAGTCAGACACTGACGTCCCACTCACCAGACTGAACAAGGAAAAGATCACAGTAAGCTGCCTGTCAGGCGCTAGAATCCGCCACATAACACAAGCACTCAGGTCACTCCACAGCAAGTACAAGTATGACTCAGTCATTGTCCATGCCGGTGTGAACGACCTGAGACATACCTCCCTGGACTACATGAAAAGAGACATAGAGGAGCTCTCAGATTATGTAGCCCAGGCCGGTATGACCCTGACCCTGAGCAGTATCCTACCCTCACCAAGAATGATGCCACAATACAGAGACAAAATGATCAGCTTTAATAATTGGCTTAATTACTGGTGTCATTCTAAGGGGATCCAATGTCTGTCTGCCTGGGATGACATGCTTGACAAGCCACGCTGCTTCGCAAGGGACGGCTTGCACCTGTCACCCCTGGGCTTCCGGATATTGGCAAAGGCTCTTGCCACCCCATAGTGCCTTTTTAGGCAAGGCTCAAATGATAAACCTACCGCCCTAGAAAACAAAAATGGAGAAAAACTAAGGGTAATACTGCTCAATGCCAGAAGTCTAAACCTCAAGATGCACGCCCTCAAAGCCCTCCTCAGTATGGAGAACATCGATGTCTGTGCTGTGACTGAAACCTGGTTCAAGGCTCCTGAGAGCACCCCAGCACCATCAGGTTATACCTCATATCATGTGTTCCGGCCCCAAAATCCGGACCGAACCACAAAAGGAGGGGGAGTATCCATATTCATAAAGGATACCCACACCTCCAGGTTAGTGGCAACGCACGAAGCATCAGAGACCATCCAGGTGCAATTAACCATAGGTAAAACTGCCCTACAGTTTGTAACATGCTACAGACCACCTTCTCAAACTCAGGAAACCCACACAGCCTTCCTGAAGACACTGGAGAGTATGAATGTCTCTCCAAACACCATCATTATTGGGTGACTTCAACTACCCAAACATAGACTGGGAACATTACTCAAGCCCCAACACCCTAGCCCAAAGGTTCCTTGAGTTCATAAACTCAAATGCTATGGAACAATTAGTCACCATTCCCACAAGAGGAGAAAATATACTAGGACCTGATCATCACAAACATGGGGACAAAATGCTCCACACCGGAAGTATATCCCTCATTGGTGAGATCAGACCATAAATTAATCTCACTGGAGATCCACATTCCGCCCCCACCCCCAGCAAAAAAGACCACAGTGAAGAACTTCTCAAAAGCAAACTTCACACTTCTTAAGACTGGAGTGGTATCCTTCAAGGCCCCGAGCCAGTGGAAACCACAACCCACGCTGCTGAAACCCTTACAAATGCCTTCTACGAGCACCTCCAGGAATGTATGAATCAAGCAATCCCTAATAAAATCAAGACCCTTTCCACCAAAGGCAGGCGCCCGGACTGGTGGACCCCAGCCATAAACAAACTCTACAACAAGAGGAGAAAGCTACTACGTGACAAAGCAAAATCCCTAAAAGGGAAGGCATCTCTGATCAATACTAGCAAAAAACTACGATCACTCATAAAATCATCCAAGGCCAACTTTGAGAGAAAAATCGCTAATGACACAAAAGACAGTCATAAAGCCTTCTTTAGCTATGTTAGAAACCTGGGTGGAAACTCCCATATATGCTCAGAATTAGTCCAAAATGATAAAAAAATCACTGAACCCACAGACATTGCCAACATACTGGCAGACAGGTTCAGTGCAAATTTCTCCCCCCCGCCCAAAAGGAGAAATATCTATCCCACCAGAGTCTAGCCTCCCAAACATCTCAGATGCCCAGGTGAGAGCTGCTCTCTCTAAAGCAAAAAACACAGCAACAATGGGACCGGACGGTGTCTCCGGCTGTGTGCTACATGAACTCAATGAGGAACTAAACCCACACATAAGGCTGCTGTTTAATCTTAGCCTTACTACAGGATACGTACCCAAAGAATGGCATACGGCAACTGTGGTCCCACTCCACAAAGGCGGTGCTTCTACGGACCCTGGAAATTACCGCCCCATAAGCTTGACAAGCCTTGTCTGCAAAGCTATGGAGAGGATCATAATGGAACTCATAAATAAAGACATTGGGGACCTACAGACACTGGATCCTACCCAATTTGGCTTTGTCAAGGTCAGATCCTGCCTCTTGAACTTGGTCGACTTTTTCAAAACAGTCACTAAGGCCATTGATGAAGGTAAGGCAGTTCACACAGCCTACCTTGACCTAGCAAAAGCGTTCGACACAATACCCCACTCGGGCATCATAGAAAAGCTCACCAGCTTAGATGTAAACCCATATGTCACAAGATGGGTTGCAAACTGGCTCAAGGACAGAACACACAGGGTTAGAGTTGCTGGTGCCATGTCAGACTCTAAGCCGGTCACGAGCGGTGTCCCACAGGGCTCAGTCCTGGGCCCCCTCTTGTTCGGCATTTATTTTTCTGAAGTGCAGGCAAACATAGGGGATTGTGGCTGACAAAATTTGCAGATGACTGCAAACTGGGCACCATAATTGACACTCCATCAGACACAGACATCCTCCAGAGAGGTCTCATAGAAATGGATCACTGGTGCCAGAGCCATGGCCTTAAGCTAAATGCCAAAAAATGTATAGTCATACCCTTTGGGGAAAACAAGGTAACCCCAATTACCACATAGGTGGTAATCCATTAAACACGGAAGAAGTTATCAGGGACCTGGGGACCCAAGTTGACAGTAACCTCTCTTTTGACACTCACATTACCAAAGTGGTTAGGAAGACCTTCTACATTGCCCACCTGATCATGAAGGGATTCACATCCAGATCAGGAGAGGTCATTGTACCCCTGTACTCTTCACTTATCAGACCAATGATTGAGTACAACGCCCCATTCGGAATGTACCTTACCCGACACCTGCAGCAGTTGGAAAGACCCCAAAAGTTCCTCACCAAAAGGATAAAGGGGCTCAAACATATGTCATACGATGCCCGACTGAAGAAACTCCAGCTCTATTCAGTCGCATACCGTCTGTTCAGAGGTGATCTGTGCCTGACATACAAGGCCATGTCCAACACGGAATTAATGGACATGCTCCACCTCAAAAAATCCAAATCCACCAGAGCCACGAGAGCAAGAGACTTAAACCTCAACACGGATATAAATAGGACGTGCTGGAGGGACAGATTCATCACCCAGAGACTCCCTACACTATGGAACAGAATCCCAGTCCATGTGAGGCAGAGCCCCTCACTGACTCTGTTCAGGAGAAATCTTGACGAGTGGATGGGAGATCGTAGGTTTACCCTGGGAATCATCTCTGTATCACTGCTGGACAGAGGCACAGCAAACTAATGGGTATAGTATTCTCATCCTAAGGGGTGGTGAAAGCCACACACACTCTGGCTAGGCTTATAAATGCCCTAGGGCAGATAGCCTAGTATGAACCTATGAACCTATGTATATAAAAAAAAATTGAGTGCATTTATTTTGTGGAGAAGAAGAGACAACCTAGCATGTTTTCTGAAATATAAGAGTGGTGAAACTCTGGAAAAAGTTGTGTGAATAAAACTGTTTTGAGAATATTAATAAAACAATACAGATATGAATATGACTGTATGGATATTATAACAGCAAGAAAAAATATGAGAGGATTACATAATTTATTTTATATAATATGGGTTATTTATAATGAAAGACTGAATGAAGTTTTGTTTAATGGAAAATAGAATTTAGCAAACTATTGAAACAAGATTATGGCTGTGTAAGGAGGAGTGGGTCAATTACAGAAGAGTAACAATGAGAATGTTGTATGAAAAATGATAAACAGTCAAAAAAACAGAAATGGGTGTTTACATGGGCCTGAAAATATGTATGTTTTATAAATACATAAATAATGGTTTTTATGTTGCATTAAATACAGGACCCCTACTCTTTCTGACAGGTGTCTTGGGATCGTGTACATCCACCTGAGCTCCGACCAGTTCAGGCAAATAGGACCTATGCTTAACATCTTATCCAAAGGACAACACACACAGGTGTGCAGCACCCCCCCCCCCCCTTATGCTGCACTGCATTGTTAGCAGTACAATCTCCTTGGTGTGGGAATAGAACAGTAAGTTCTGTACTCACCATAACGTTAGATGTATGTAGTCCATCTCGCCTCACATTCTTCACCTGTCGGTTTGGAGCCGAATGTCGGCTCCGACTCGGCCCATTTACTAGCTCGAAAGTCTTTGATTGGCTGGGCTAAGATGGTATCCCACAATACATTGCCCCACATTCCTAGATCTAGTTTGCTGCCAACAGAAATATATTATCCATCACCCAAACCACACACACACCCATAACAAATAGGTTCAACAAGTTATCCAAAGGGACTCTAATATCAGAAATACAATGTGATCCTCCAAATTCTCCAGGCGTGGGGGACGGTGGAGGGGGGGGGGTTATGAAGAATGTGAGGCGAGATGGACTACATACATCTAACGTTATGGTGAGTATATAACTTACTGATGTTATGTAGTCCTATCTCGCCTACATTCTTCACCTGTGGGACAGCGTACCTAGCACCTACATCCTGGGTGGCTCAATGGAAAATACTCCTGAGCACTGTGGAGCCAAAAGATGATCTGCCCCTGGACACCACATCCAATTTGTAATGGGAAACAAACGTGTGAGGAGAAGCCCATGTTGCAGCCGCACAAATATCATCCATCGATAACCTAGCCTGAAAGGCTGTGGAAGTGGATACTGCGCTGGTAGAGTGTGCTCTGACTGGGAAGGGCAGGCTCTTTCCCCCTGCCTGATAAACAAAGGAGACGCAACCAGCTATCCACCTAGAGATGGTGACCTTGGATACCACAGACCCCAAGCGATTCTCTGAAAACGAAACGAAAAGCTGGTCTGACTTCTGCCAATCTTTAGTCCTGTGCAGATAAAAGCGTAGTTGCCTATGAACATCCAAGAGATGAAACTGGTTCTCTGCCTTATTGGAGAAGTTGGGGAAGAAGACCGGCAGCTCAATGGACTGACTAATATTAGATAAGGAAGCCACTTTGGGAAGAAAGGACGGATTTGGTCTGAGAGAGACTCTATCTTTATGGAATATCAAATATGGGGGCTTGATTGATAGGGCCTGGAGTTGTGAGACTCGTCTAGCCGATGTGATAGCTATCAAAAAGGCAGATTTCCATATAAGAAATTTTAAATCGCAGGAAGCCGCAGGCTCGAAAGGTGGGAGGGTGAGAGCCTGCAGAACAAAATCGAGGTCCCAGGGAATAACAGGTTGAGATACAGGGGGACGAAGGAGAAGAATGCCTTTTAGGAATGCTTTACACAGCCTGTGTGCCATTAAGCTAGGTTCATAAGCCACATGAAAAATTGAAATAGCCGCCAGCTGAACTTTGATGGTGGCTGAGGCAGACCCTTGGTAGAATAAGTGAGACAGAAATTCCAAAACAGAATCAATGGGGGCTGTGTAAGGGTCGATACCTTTGGAATGGGCCCATATCGAAAAGCTTTTCCACTTGCTAGAGTAGATCTTCCTAGTGGACGGTTTATAAGAGGATGAAAGAATATGGACCACGTCTGGAGAAAAATCGTGACACCTGACTACGGATGGAAGTGGAGTAGCCAGGTGGTCAGCCGGAGGGTCTCCAGGGAGGAGTGGAGCTGTCCTGACATATGTGTCAGCAAGTCTGGACGAGGGTCCAGAGTCCAAGGAGCATCCACCATGTAAGGTTGAAGGAAGGGGAACCATACTTGTCGAGGCCAGTGTGGCGCGATAAGAATCGATCTGCTTCCCAAGGACAGCACTTTCTGAATCACCCTCGAGATAAGGGGAAACGGAGGGAAAGTATACAGCAGACCTGAGGGCCAATTGTGCGCAAGAGCGACCCTTGGAGATTCCCCCGGTGGGGGGATCAGCGAGAAGTAGCTGCTGCATTTCGCATTGTGGGGACTGGCAAACAGATCGCAGCAAGGCAGACCCCATTTGCTGAATATGCTGTTCACCACCCGGCGGTTCAGGGACCACTCGTAAGGCATGAGGATAGCTCTGCTTAGCCTGTCTGCAATCACAATGGTTTTCCCCAGGATGTGCGTTGCCACCAAGGTCCGTTGGGAAGCTATCGCCCAATTCCACACTCTCATGGCCTCTCTGCATAGGGGGTACGATCTGATTCCTCCTTGCTTGTTGAGATACCACACTACTGACATGTTGTCTGAGTGTATCGCAATAGTCCCTAGAGGGAGGATGTCCTGAAGTGCCTGCAATGCTAGGAGCACTGCCCTCATCTCCAGGACATTTATGTGCAAGTCTATCTCGTGCTCCTGCCACGTGCCTTGGACCATCCTGCCGAGATAATACCCCCCCCATCCTATCCGGGAGGCATCCGTGGTCACTGTGGCTACTGGGTTGGGTGGAACAAAGGGTTTCCCTACGACTAAGTTGTTGGTGCATAGCCACCAACTGAGGTCCTGCTTGCATTTGCCTGTGATTAAGATAGGATGGGATAGAGGTAGTCTTTGGAAGGACCATTGGGCGATTAGGAGCCATTGTAGGATCCTCATATGTAACCTCGCTAACGGGACCATCATGTTAGTGGACGCCACTGTCCCCAGTAACTGAAGAACTAGTCTTGCCCTCACACGTGTCAGAGGCATCATCGTACGAACCTGTTGTTGCAACCTTGTGATCCTCTCCATAGGTAGGAATGCTCTCAACCGAATAGTGTCCAACTCTGCTCCTATAAACGAGACACACTGTGAGCGTAGCAAGGCAGATTTTTTTCCAGTTTATCATAATGCCTAACCAGTGACAAAGATCAATGGTAGTAGCTCTGTTTTGAAGAAGTAGATGCTTGGTGGGGGCGGATAGGAGCCAGTCGTCCAGGTAAGGAAACAACCTGGAATCCTTGACGTCTCAAGTGAGCAGTCACCACTGTCATGCACTTGGTGAACACCCTGGGGGCTGTGGTGAGACCAAAGGGCAGGGCTCGAAACTGGAAATGCCTGGCTCCCAGCCGGAAGCGTAGATGACATCTGGATGCTCTGTCCATTTTGATGTAGTAGTAAGCATCCTTCAGGTCGATGGAGCACATCCATACTTCTTTTCCCAACAATGGGAGAATCGATTGTAGCGTGACCATCCGGAATTTGGACTTGCGTACGTAATGATTGAGTTGGCTGAGATCCAAAATGGGTCTCAGGTCCCCCGTTCTTTTTGGCACCAAAAAGAATCTTGAGTAAGTCCCTAATCCAATCTGGTCTGGGGGGGCTGGTTGGATGACTCCTTCTAGCAGCTGAAAAACCTCTGATGCTGCTTGATCCCTTTGGGTGGAACATCTGGGATCCATTGGACGGGAGGGGGTGCGGAATAGAATGGGATGGTGTAACCTCCGGCGATTATCCCTAATACCCATCGGTCCTGGGTGATGCTGACCCAGGCTTCCGGATACCAGGAAATTCGACCCCCGACTGGCTCCGGAGAAGCACAGTCGAGCACGCCCTCAGGAATGAGAGTATGGGGAACCACGAAAGGAATTGCGGTCCCCAGAATTGCGGGGGCCCCCTCTGCCTCTGGGGTGAAGTCTCCCTGAATACGACCCCCCTCCCCTGCCTCAGAAGGGGGTCTCACCCTGTGCGGCAGGAAAAGGCCTTTGTGATTTCTTGAACCACATCTTTCCCCCTCGCTGAGCCTTGGGATAAGGTCTCGACGGGAGGGAAAAACGGACTCCTAAGGCAGACCAGGTCTTTCCCTCTTGCTCGCACCTGGTGAGGGTGTCTTTCACTTTGGTCCCGAACAAGGAGGAACCATCAAAGGGGGCGTCACTGAAGGAAGACTTAAAGGCCTCCGCAAAGTGACACAGGCGTAGCCAGGCTTGCCTCCTGAGGGCCACCCCTGAGCTAGCCACCCTACTAGCTCCCTCGGCCGCATACAAAATCAGTCGCATGGACGAGTTAGCGATGGAGTTGAGGGTAGAGAGCTGAGTGTTGACAGTCTGAGCCACCGCCTCAGGTACGTTACCCATTAGAGTATCACCTAACTCCTTAAGGAGCTCTCTCTGGAGCCGCGTGAAATGAGACAAATAATCCAGTGACCGCAAGGTAAAGGTCGCTGAAGACAGGGTACGCTTCCCGTACCGATCCATAGTCCTAGACTCCTTGTTAGGAGGATGGACCGAAGAGGAAGACTCAGCAACTTCCTTCTGTGTGGCAGCCGCCACCACCATAGCATCTACCGGGACTCCCTTTGTTAAAAATTTTTTCCCTTGGGGAGCACACAAAAATTTGTTGGGGCATCGAGGAACAGGCTCCACAGAGTCAGGAGTCTCCCACACCCTTCGATAAATAAGGTCCAGGAGCTCGTCGAAGGGTGGAGACACCCAGGAGGCGGAGGGCTGAGCGCCAAAGGCCTTAAGGAATACTGACTCCTCCTCAGAGGGGGAGTTAGAGGGCCAGTCTCCTCTTTGTTTCAAGATCTCCAGGATTTCGGAGAACGAAACGTCCTCAGAGGAAGACTTAGGGGACCCCTCCGATTCCTCGAGGTCAGTATCTGAAGTGAGGGACTCGTCCTGGGAGTCTAAGTGCTTCCTCTTGCACAATTTCTTTCTGGGGGCTTCCTCAGGCACAGGCTCTGAGGGCTCCTCAGAAAGAAGGGGACCGCTCGTGGGGGTATCCTTAGGCCCTGGCACTCTGCTATCCAAGGATAGGTGGGTGTCAGAAGCTCTCGCCGGTATTGTGGGGGATGGAAGACCCGATCAGAGAGAAGTAGCTGACCTAGCCAGCGTGCTCCGCATAGCCTCGAAGGCAGGACCTCCCAAATCTGAGGACCGACCGCCTTCCAAGGCCATGACCGTGACCGGTGTTTCTGCAGCCGAGGCACCAAGAGGGAGGCTCGGAACCAAAGGGTGTTCTGAGGCATCCCCTTCGGGCCCGACCGAGGAAATCCGGGTCTTGAACCCTGTGGAAGGGACCGATAGGGTCGGAGCAGATGCGGGCACTGATAAACCCCGCTGGGGGATCAGAGCCGACGCAGGAACATCCCTCGGAGCGGAGCTTACCGGCTCCGACAAGGATGCGCTCAGAGGAGAAATAGCAGGAACAACTAACAAAGCTGGCTCCGGAGCCGAGAAAAGTTTGGCCAACACCGGCGACTGTAGGAGCCTCTGCACCACCCTATCTAAATCCAAATCGGAAAGATTGCAGGATTTGGAGGAGATGGATGGAGATCTGGACCTCCTATCTGGAGAACCCTGCCTCAAGCTTGGCGACCAGCTCTGAATTGGTTCCAAAACTATTGAAGCGGATGCAGACTCAGTTGACACAGCTACCTCCTGCGGCCCAAATGCCGGTGGAGCCGAGGAAGCAGACTCAACAATGGTAATTTTACAAGGTGGCTCCGAAGTAATAGATGGAGCCGGATACCTTTTCTTCGATTTGGAGGATTTAGACTTCGACTGGGAGCTGGAAGCCAAACCTAAATTCTCCTCAAAGAACGGTTTTAGCAGTCCCTTTAGGATCAATTTGTTTTTCCTCTCTTGGAGCACCCGAGGACTAAAGGCATGGCAGAAACTGCACGACTCCTGAAGGTGGATGGCTCCACGACAGTAAACACAGACCGAATGTCCGTCTGTGATGGACATTTTATAGGCACACTTTGTGCACTTTTTAAAGCCAGAGGGCTTATACTCTTTTTGTTCCTTAGACATGCCAAGCCAACAATTGTAGCAGCCGCTACTAACAAAAGGCGGGAAACCGCTAACAAAGAAACAGAAGAACAAGTATAACCAACAACCAAGCACAGGGGAGAACCTCTAAATAAAACGGTTCTCAACTTAAATTAAGTAAAACGCACCTAAGACAGCCAAAACACCACAAGGAGGACTTGGTCCTCTAACTCAAATGGGCCTAGCCTGAAGGAATAAAGGGATACCACACAAAAAAACACTCGCAACCTACAAAAAATAACGCAGCAACAACACTATGAAAAACTCTATTTGTATAAGAACAATTAGCCAAAATTTTCACAAGAGTTTTTTTAGCAATAGTTAGCCACAGCCAAATCGAGACCACGTCCGAGCTCTACAAACAACAAACGAGATCTGGGAATGTGGGGCAATGTATTGTGGGATACCATCTTAGCCCAGCCAATCAAAGACTTTCGAGCTAGTAAATAGGCCGAGTGAACCCACAGGTGAAGAATGTAGGCGAGATAGGACTACATAACATCCCACAGCTTTCTGCACCAAAGGCAAGAGTGCTACCTGCTGATGCAGTTACGACGCTTGAATATTACGAAAAAAAAAAAGTCTCCAAAGAAGTGCTTAGCTTAGGCATTTGGAACTCTGGCAATTCAAGACAACCAACAAAGCAAAATAAACATGTTGAGGAGTATCAGACTGCAGGAGTATCATACTACATATCAGACTAAGGTGGTTCACACAGCCTATCTAGATCTTGCCAAGGTTTTCGACACCATCTCCCACTCTGGAATTATAGATAAACTCACTAAACTACATATAAATCCCTATGTCACAAGATGGGTTGCCAACTGGCTCACTGACAGAACCCACACTGTGAAAGTAGCAGACTCCAAATCCAACTTCAGACCAGTGACAAGTGGAGTACCACGTGGTTCAGTCCTGGAACCTCTCCTGTTTGCTATCTATTTCTCTGAAGTACAGGCTAACACAGAAGGTCTTTGGCTAACGAAGTTCGCAGATGACTGCAAACTAGGAGCCATAATCAAAACTCCAAAAAATGTTGACATCCTACAGAAGGGCCTCACTGAGACAGATGCCTGGTGTCAAAGCCATGGCCTCAAGCTCAATGCCAAACAGTGCATTGTCATGCCTTTTGGTAAAAACTCTGTGCCCATGAACTACCACATAGGTGGTAGTCTACTTAAAGTACAGTTGTGTACACTTACCATATATGTAGATGTGCGAGTGTATTCAATGTTGCAGTCATTACATTTGGGTTATCTGCTTGCAGTAGCCCTCAGTCGGCCTGATTAACAAAGCCTTGGGTCCTGCGTCGGGTGCTGTCTCCTCTTCCGTGACATCAGGTCTTCAGGGATATAAAACATGCAGCTGATGCCATTACATCAGTTTTTCTTGCCCCAGATGTCAGGTGCCCCCCAATGGGAAGCAATTAAACATAAAAATACAATGATATACCTCCAACAAAAAAGCAAATACACCAAAAAACTTTTAAGCATAGTAAAGGAAAGTAGAGGTATAGCCAAAAGAAGTTAGGGGGCTGGAGGGAGGGTAACCAGGACTGCAACACTGAATACACTTGAACATCTACATTTATAAGTGTACACAACTGTACTATGTTCTTCGTGTTTCACTGTTACAATCATTACATTTGGGTAGATTCCCAAAGCTATGGTTGGGAGGAGGAATTTAGATAGCATTAGGACCAGCTATAAAGCCCTGCAAGACTGCAGTGGCAAAGCCAGCTCTGGATTTAGAGAAAATTGGCAAATGATCATGCTTGGTGAAAATTATGTACAGAACTCCAGGTAGCAGCTTCTAGGATGCCCCTGGTAGGAACGCCTCTGAAAAAGGCTGTAGAGGTAGATGCAGCCCTGGTAGAGTGAGGTCTGATTCTCTGTGGGATAGGTTTTCCATGGTGCTTATAGCAGAAATGAATGCAATGGCCTATCTATTTAGAAATGGTTTGCTTTGAAATAGCCTTCCCCTCTGCCCCTGCAGCAAATGCCACCAGCAGTTGTTCAGATTTCCTTTGAGGTTTAGTCCTGTCCAAGTAGAATCTAAGTTGTCTGTGCACATCTAAGGAGTGCAGTATCTGTTCCCCTTTGTTCTGTGGATTAGGAAAGAAGATTGGCAAATGAATGGACTGATTAAGAGCCACACTGGATACCACCTTGGGCATGAAGGATGGATTGGTTCTCAGTGACACCCTGTCTGCATGAAAGAAGATGAAAGGCTCCACTGCCATAAGGGCCTGTAACTCAAATACTCTTAGTGAAGTGATAACTAAAAGGAAAGCTGTTTTCCATGAAAGAAATTTTAAATCTGCAGTAGCAGCTGGCTCGAAAGGAGGAAGAGCGAGTTTCTCCAAAACAAAGTTAAGGTCCTAGGCTGGGGTTGGAGCTCTTCTGGGTGGTCTTAAATTTTTGGCCCCTCTGAGGAACTGCTTGAGCAGTGGATGAGAGAAGAGGGGAGGTTCTGTGTTACAATTTGCTGAAATGGCTGAGGCGTGAATTTTGATGGAGGGAAAAAGACAGGCCCTTGTGAAGCATCTCAGTTAAGTATTGCAAAATCTGAGGTAAATTGGGTGTTGCTGTGCTCATCCCTTGAGATGGCTTCCAGGCACAAAATCTTTTCCATATTTCAGCATAAGATTTTCTACTACCTCCTTGCCTCTAAAATGATATCCATCACTGATTTACTGAGGGATGGTAAAGGAGAGATTAGGTAATTCGCCAGGCTGCTAGGTTCAGTGTTAGAAGCTGAGGGTGCAGAATCTGGTTCTCCTGCTGAGACAACAGGGAAGGAGTCTGAGGCAGGTGCCATGGGGCTAACTGTGACACACTGAGCAGGAGGGGGTACCACTGTTGGTGTGGCCAGTCTGGTGCAATCAAGATCATCCTTGGTTTGTCCTGTTTGATTTTTAGTAGTACTTTGAAGAGCAGAGGCAGAGGGGGAAGGCATAGACTGATAGGTTTTTCCAGCTGAAGGACAGAGCATCCACTTTCCAGGCTTGTTTGTGGGGAGTCCTTGTGCAAAATGTGTCCAATTGGTAGTTCTGGGGAGAGGCAAACAGGTCTATATCTGGGCTCCGCCATTTCCTTGTCAACATGAAAATCCTTGTTTCCAGTTTCCACTCGTGTGGGTCCATAATGTTTCTGCTTAGTCTGCCTGCCAGTGTATTTAGTTTTCCTGGCAGGAATTGAGCTTTTAGGTGCACTTGGTAGCTCAAGGCTGTGTTCCACAATGCCATGGCTAGTCTGCAGAGGGAGTAAGAATGTGTACCTCCCCTGCTTATGTACCCCATAACAGTGGTGTTGTCCATCTTTACCATTAGTTGTCCTGGAAAAATGTGGCCCTTGAAGGCTGTCAGAGCATTCTGTACAGCTAACATTTCTTTTTGATTGATATGCAGGTGCATTTGACTTGGGTTCCATTTGCCCTGAATGCACTTTCCTGTCACGTGAGCCCCCCCCCCCATAGTCTGATGCGTCTGTTGTTAGGGTCTGGGCAGCAGGGGGTAGTGTGAAAGGCAGTCCCTTGTTTTGGTGGCAGGCCTCTGCCCACCAAAGGAACTCTAGGCACAGGCAAGGTATAATAGGAATCATTGCTTCTAGACCCTGAGAAAGTTGACACCATAGGCTTTTTAGATACCAGTGCAGTTTCCTCATATGCAGTCTTGCATATGGAATTAGAAGAATGCAGGAGGCCATTAACCCCAAGGCTTGCAGTATTTGCCTTGCAGATAGCAGGGTTTTTGTGGCCACTTGTTTGAAGTAGGCTGTCAAATGAATTTGTTTCTCTGGCGTGAGGAAAGCCATCTAGGAAGTTGTATTCAAGCTTGCTCCCCAGAATATAATTTGATGACAGGGTACCAGGTGTGATTTTTTTTCGTTTATGGTGTACTCCAGACAAGTTAGAACCCTTTGTACAAAGGCCAGATGATTCAAAAGTAAGTCCTGGCTTTCTGCCTGAATTAGACAATCGTCCAGGTATGGGTATATTAGAATATTTCTTTGCCTGCAAAATGCTAGGCACTTTGTGAATACCCTGGGCGCAGTAGATAAGCCAAAGGGCAGTGCAGAGAACTGATAGTGCATGTAGTCTGCTTTGAAGCGTAGGTATCTTCTGCAAAATTCCCTGATTGGGATGTGCAGGTATGCTTCTTTTAAATCTAGCGTTGCCAACCAGGCATCTATGCCTAGCATAGGAAGCAACTGGTGATTAGTAAGCATCTTGAATTTTGGAATCTCCAAAAAGGTGTTTAGAGTAGACAGGTCCAGGATAGGACGCCATGAATTGTCTTTTCTGGGTACCAGGAAAAGTCTTGAGTAGATACCTTGTCCCTTTTCCTCTTCTGGTACCAATTTCAAAGCCATCATGCTTAAGAGAGAAAGTATTTGCTTTTGGGCCTCTGCCCACTGATTTGGAGGCAGATCTGGCCACCCGCTTGGTGTTGGCAATGTGTGGAAGTGAAATCTGTATCCCTGGGACACTATATCTAAATCCCTTTTGTTCTGGGTAATGAGTTCCCAGTTCTTTGCATGAAGAGCAATCCCCCCCCCCCCCAAAGGGGCAGTCAGTTGATAAGTGCTTGGAAATTTTAAAAGGAAGTCACTGAGACAGTTTACCATAGGGGAGAGTCTTATTACTCCCAGATTTGGAAGTGGAGGCCCCCCACTGCTTAGTCCTGTGTGTAGCCTGCGACTGCAGCCTGGGAGCTCAACTGGAGCTGGGTTTGGACTGAGAAGGTCTGGAAGAGGCAGGAAAGGACCAATTCTTGGAAGGCCAATGCCTACTAAATCTTGGAGGTTGTACTTGTAAAAAATCTTTAACAGTTTGCATAGATTTAGCTTTTTCTTCCATCTTTTTAAGAACTTCTTCTGCCTTGTTGCCAAACAGGCGGTCCTGGGTTTAGGGGAGCATCCAGTAATTTTGCTTTAAAATGATCGGGTAGGGATTGCTCCTTAAGCCAAGCATGCCTTCTAAGTACAGATCCAGTTACAGCAGCCCTGCAAGATGCCTCTAGAGAATCAAAACCAGATTGCAAAGTACGTTTTCCAACCTGTTCAGCTGAATAAAATAAATCCTGTAAATCCTTATTTTCAGCACAATCAGGAATCAACATCATTTTCTGTTTAAGCAATACAATAATATGCTGCTGATACTTCAACATAAGAAACTGGCAGTTTAAGGCCCTAATGGCCAAAGTTGCATAAGTGTATACCTTCTTACCCCATCTATCCACCGCCCGGGAGTCTCTATCCGAGGGGGTAGGATTTTTGGCAGTAGTAGCTTTAATGCCCTTGGGCCTCTGTGAAATGGTCTCAAGATCTGCAGTAGGATTTTTAAAAAGGAACTTGAGAGTCAGGGACCCTGTAATATTTATCAGGTTTCCTGGGAGCAGGAGGCAAAGAGTCATGGGCCAGGCTAGATTGTGCAAATGCATCAACAATGTCTAGTACAGGAGGTAAGGCTAAAGGCCTGTGCTGGGGCAGAAGTAAGAAATCCCTAAGCCTCTTTTTAGAATCAGAGAAATCCTGACTTTCTCAACGAAAATGCTCCCTGAGATTATGCAAGGTTTCACCAAAAGAGAAATCCTGGGGGGGGGGTAGAGTCCTCAGCATCAGAATCCTCATAGGTAGATGAGGGTAAATCCTGGTCAACAAAGGAAAAGTACAGTTTTGTACCTACCATAAATGTAGATGTCCGATAGGTATGCATCTGCAGTCATAACATATGGGTTGTCCTGCCTCAGGCAGCCCTTCGGTCGGCCGGATTCCAAAGTCTGGGTCTGGCCTCGGCTGATGTCACACTTCACCCGACGTCATTGCTCCTGGGGTATAAAGGCATCAGCCGACGCCATTTTCCTCAGTGTTTCTTGCCCCAGATGCCAAGTGCCCTCTAGGAAGGCTAAATTTGGATAAAAGTAGAAAATTCCAAACAGTAGAAAGCAAAAAATATATATACATATATACATACAAACAAATACACCATAATAGATTCCCCCAGCTAGCTAAAAGAGGGGTAAGTACCCTAGGAATACCACAGAGGGGAAGGAGGGTGGGTAATCCTGACTGCAGATGCATACCTATCGGACATCTACATTTATGGTAGGTACAAAACTGTACTATGTCCTTCAAGGATGCATCTGCAGTCATAACTTATGGGTAGAATACCATAGCCAAACTGGGGGAGGAGGCACTAAAATAATTATGGTGTAGTTAAGATCCCTTGCAAAACTGCAGTTGCAAAACCTGCTCGGGATATGGAGTATAAAGGAAGATTGTAATGCCTGGCAAATGTATGCACGGAGCTCCAAGTAGCAGCTTCTAAAAT
The DNA here is from genome assembly GCF_019279795.1 of Protopterus annectens. Classification (NCBI taxonomy): domain Eukaryota; kingdom Metazoa; phylum Chordata; order Ceratodontiformes; family Protopteridae; genus Protopterus; species Protopterus annectens. The sequence goes on from NC_056745.1 coordinate 1,172,029,929, forward strand.
GTCTTTGGTAGCCACTCCTCGTAGGAAAGCTGTAGTGGTGGCTGTGGCTCTTGTGGAGTGAGGCCTGATATTTTCAGGAGTTGCCTTTCCATGAAAAGAGTAGCAGAATCGAATGCAATTTCCTATCCATTTTGAAATTGTCTGTTTGGAAATTGCTTTTCCTTGCACTCCTGTTGCATATACTACCAGAAGCTGGTCAGTTTTTCTGCTGGTTTTAGTTCTGTCCAGATAGTAGCGCAGTTGTCTGTGTACATCCAAGGTGTGCAGTAGTTTTTCCCCCCTGTTCTGTGGGTTAGGGAAGAACATAGGTAAATGAATAGCTTGGTTCAAGGATACCCTGGATACCACCTTTGGCATGAAAGTAGGATTGGTTCTCAGAGACATTCTATCCTGGTGAAAGATAAGGAAAGGCTGCACTGCCAGTAACTCGGATACCCTTCTTGCTGAAGTGATTGCTAGAAGGAAAGCAGTTTTCCAAGATAAGAACTGTAAGTCTGCTGATGCTGCTGGTTCAAAAGGGGGAAGTGTTAATTTTTCCAGCACAAAATTGAGATCCCATGCAGGCAGAGGTGGTTTCCTTGGAGGTTTTACATTTTTGATCCCTCTTAAAAATTGTCTGAGGAGAGGGTGAGAGAAGATAGGAGGATCCATGTTGTACTCTGCTGAAATTGCTGAAGCATGAATCTTAATGGAAGAATAGGACAGGCCATTGTGGAACAGTTCTGCTAAGTATTCTAGGATGTGTGCTAGGTTTGCCAATGTCACATTTGTTCCCTTTGATGCACTCCAAATGAGGAATCTCTTCCATTTGGCTGTATATGTTTTTCTTGTGGCGGGTCTGCGAGCCTCCAGGATAATGTCCTTGACCCTCTGAGATAAAACAGATTGGTTTTGTTTTATGCAATTTTCCAGGCAGTTAGCTGCAGTATTTTCAGGTTTGGATGCAGGGTCTTGTAGTTGTTCTGCGTTAGAAGTAAAGGCCATAGAGGTAGAGGCCATGAGTTCGTCCGAGCCATGCTTCTCAGTAGCGGGTACCAATGCTGCCTTGGCCAGTCTGGAGCTATCAGAATCACCTTTGGCTGTTCCTCCCTGATCTTCAATAGAACTTTGTACATCAATGGGAGAGGTGGAAAGGCATAAACTGTCAGGGCCTTCCAGCTGAAAGGGAGGGAGTCCACCCTCCAGGCTTGTGGGTGGTATTGTCTTGAGCAGAATTTCTTCAGTTGGTGGTTGAGTGGGGAGGCGAAAAGGTCCATCTCTGGCATTCCCCATTTCTTTGTTATGTTTTTGAAGATGTCTGGATGCAGCATCCATTCGTGAGCATCCGTGGTAGCCCTGCTTAAGCTGTCTGCTAGTGTATTCTCTTTTCCTGGTATGAATCTGGCCTGCAGTTGAATGTTGAGATTCAGACCTATGTTCCACAGGTCCATTGCCATCCGGCATAGAGGGTAGGAATGCGTGCCTCCCTGTTTGTTGATGTACCACATGACTGTGGTATTGTCTGTCCTTATCAGCAGGTGTCCTTGCTGGAGGAATGATTTGAATGCCTCGATTGCATGCTTCTCTGCCAGCATCTCCTTTAGATTTATGTGTAGATTCAGCTGGTCTTGAGACCATAGGCCTTGGATACACTTGCCTTCCATGTGTGCCCCCCAGTCTAGGTCTGAGGCGTCCGTGGTGATGGTCTGTCTTGGTTGTGGTTTGTGGAAAGGCAATCCTCTGTTGGTCTGGCAGGCCTGAGCCTACCACAGGAATTCTTTTTTCAGGCATGGAATGATTGGTATCATGGTTTCTAGACTGTGTCTGTGTTGAGACCATACATTCCTTAGGTACCATTGTAATTTTCTCATATGCAGCCTGGCATGTGGGATCAAGATTATGCAAGATGCCATGTAACCCAGGGCCTGCAGGACTTTCCTTGCAGTAAGCTGAGCTTGTCTTGTCAATGCCATGAAGTAGACTGGTAGTTGCTTTTGTTTTTCTTCTGTGAGAAAAGCCATCTGAGTTATTGTGTCCAGTTCTGCACCCAAAAATGTTATCCTTTGGGATGGCAGTAGTCTTGACTTCTGTATGTTGACTGTGTATCCCAAGGCTTGTAACAGTTGTATGACATAGGCCAAATCCTTTATTATTTTTGTCTTGTTGTCCGCTTGTATTAGGCAGTCATCCAGGTATGGGTAGATTTGAATTCCCTGAAGCCTGCAATGTGCAATTACTGATGCCAGGCATTTCGTGAATACTCTGGGCGCAGTAGATAAGCCAAAGGGCAGTGCTGAGAATTGATAATGCTCTGATCCTGCAAGAAATCTGAGGTGTCTTCTGCAATCTGGTCTTATAGGGACGTGCAGGTATGCCTCCTTGAGATCTAGAGTCACCAGCCAAGACTCCTTGCCCAACATGGGAAGAAGTTGCTGTAGGGTCAGCATCTTGAATTTTGGTACAATGAGATATGTGTTCAGTGCGGACAAGTCGAGAATAGGCCTCCATTGGGTTACTTTTCTTGGTACAAGGAATAGTCTGGAGTAAAATCCTTGGCCTTGTTCCACAGATGGTACCCTTTCTATTGCTCTCATCCTTAGTAAATTGATGATTTGTTTTAGAGCCTCTGATTTCTGGCTTGGTGGAAGGTTTGGCATTCCTCTCTTTTTTGGTAAAGTGTGGAAGTGAAACCTGTAGCCTTTGTCTATTGTTTGCAATGTCCATTTGTCTCCTGTAATGCAATGCCAATTTTTTGGAAATAAAGCTAACATTCCGCCCAAGGGTGCTTCCAGTTGTTCCTTGGTAGGCGGAATCAGAACCAAGTCATTGTGTGTGTCCTGTGGAAGTGGTTGTAGTCGCAGTTGTGGTGGTACTTCTCTGGTTGGCAGGTTGCCACTGGCGACCCCTGTAGGCACCCCTTGATTGACCTCTGCCTCTTGGGCGTCTATTTCTGCCCCTCTGAGCTCTGGAGGTGTCTGGAAAGGACCAATTCTTTGAAGGTCAATTTCTGCTGAACCTCGGAGGTTGGCCCTGCAGAAAATCCTTGACTGTTTGCACAGATTTTGCTTTTTCTTCCACTTTCTTTAGAACCTCCTGTGCAGGGGAGCCAAATAAACTTTGTTTCTCCATAGGGGCATCTAGGAGTTTGGATTTAACATGGTCTGGCAAGGATTGCTCTTTTAGCCAGGCATGCCTTCGAATCACTGCTCCAGTCATAGCTGATCTAAATGAAGCCTCCAGTGCATCATAGCCACATTTTAAGAAATGATTACTGACCTGCTGAGAGTTGTGTACCAAATCCTGAAGGGACTTACGGTCTAAAGGTTCGGTAGAGGAAAGCTTTTTATTCAGCTGATCTAACAAGAATTCCTGGTACTGTATCATGTGGAATTGACAGTTTAAAGCCCTGGCAGAAAGAGTAGCAGAAGTATAAACCTTTTTACCCCACCTCTCTAATGCTCTTGATTCTCTTTCAGAGGGTAGGGGGTTTTTGGCAGTGGCAGCTGCAACACCCTTAGGGCCCTGAGAAATGGTTTCTGGGTCTGCAGCATGGGCCTTATATAAGTGAAAGTGAGAATCCGGGACCCTGTAATATCTGTCAGGTTTGGCAGGGGCCGGGGGAAGAGAATCAGGGGCAGAACTGGCATCATTGTATGCATCATCAACAACTGATAGTACAGGTGGTATGGCTAAAGGCCTAAGCTGTGGCAAGTGTAAAAAAGTCCTTAGCCTTTTCCTAGAATCAGAGAAATCCTGACCCTGCCATTGGAAGTGTTCCCTCATTGAGTGTAAAGTCTCCCCAAATGAAAATTCTTCTGGGGGGGAGGCAGAAGGAATGGAGTCTTCTGCATCCGAATCCTCATAAGGTGAGTATGGTCCTTCCTGATGGTCTGATAAATCTGATCCATCCGAGGAGTAGTCAGAGGAGAGAGGTTCAGGGGGTTCAGTCCTAGGCCTTTTTTCAGGAGGAGGTTGTGAGGCCCTGTCTGGGTGAGGTTGGGATCCCCTAATCAGAGATATAAGGTCCTCAGCAAGGCTGAGAATCTGAGAACTTGAGGAAGGTCTGTGAGAGGAAGCTTTAGTTGGTAAGGCCTTGGAAAGTTTAGCTGCTTTAGCCCTGGAGAAGGCCTTAATAGACATAGAAGCAGGGGGTCTAGCTGCCCCACGTGCAGGAATAGAGATGTCCAATGGAATGGTGTCAAACAAATCTTGTGCGCCTGCTTCTTCGGTAGGAATTTCTGTAGTCGACTCAGCCGGGGCCTCTGTGGCCTCGGTTGTCGGAGGCATGCGTTCGGCAGAAGGAACAACCGAGGACTCGGTTTCAGCCGAAACTGAGACACTCTGGGTAGGCCTAACCGTGGTTTCAGCTGAAACGGCAGGCCGTGAGTGTCGGTCCTTTTCCTTGTGTTTTTTGGCTAAATGTGTAGTCGGAGTCTCCGACGGCATTTTATATGCAAAAGCAGGACCAAAAAACTCTTCTGCAAACTCCGACAGACGTCCAAGTGTCTGTCGGTTGAAGGAAGCACAGGCTAAACAAGCTGATACGTCATGGTCTGGGCCTAAGGAAGGCAGTAAGAGTGGAAATCCTTATGAGGTATTTGTTTCCCACAAGTTAAACAATTATTTACTTTGTCTGACATCGGCTGAAGCAAGAAAGAGTCCCCAACGGGGTACTTAGCTTTTTTAGAAGTTTTCGGTAGCTGAAATCTCTGGATCTGACCGACCGGCACTTGCGAACAGCTTCTGCTTCGGGCACCGCGCGGCAAGAAAGACTGAGGAAAATGGCGTCGGCTGATGCCTTTATACCCCAGGAGCTATGACGTCGGGTGAAGTGCGACATCAGCCGAGGCCAGACCCAGACTTTGGAATCCGGCTGACCGAAGGGCTGCCTGAGGCAGGACAACCCATATGTTATGACTGCAGATGCATCCTTGAAGGACATCATAAAATTCAGAATCCTGTTCAGAAGTATCATAAACAAACTCAGTCCTAGATCTCTCAGAGGGGGAAGGCTGGCTTCCCCTGATTAAAGTAATAAGGTCTTCAGCCATTTTTATCATCTGTTTTCTAGGTATGGAGGCCTGACCATGCAGTCTGGGAGTCAGTTTTCTAGGCACAGTTCGAGATTTAGGCCATGAAGAAGAAGATGGCGTTAGTTTAATACGCAAGTCAGTGGGCCTGAATACACCCTCAGAAGCATGTGGCCTGCACAGCGGCTCTGGATCCTTCCAATGTAGAGACATCCGCAGGTTCCACAGTTGAAGCATCTCGCGGCATAACGGACTCCAAATGGGTCTCAGTAGAGGCCTGCAAATCAAAAGTAGCGAGTATCGGGGGTTGCGAAAGCACCTCACTGAGTACCGGTGAACTGGCGACTGGCTTAGGAGAAGCTTCGTCGACAGCTTTGGACCTAGGCGGCCTGTCTCTGTCTTTATCTTTGTGTTTTTTCGGAATGCCGGTAGTCGGAAGGCTGACCGAAGACATATCAGGATAATTGTACCGAGCACCAAAATATTTAGAAGTGTAAATATACAGACGACGGATAGTTCGTGGTTTAAATAAGGCACAAAACCGACAGTGAGGCACGTCGTGGTCAGGGCCTAGGCAAGGAATACAGTATGAATGAACATCTTTGAGGTATTTGCTTTCCACAAGTAATGCGATTATTTAATTTTACTAACATTGGTTAAGAGCAAGAAAAAGTTTCCCCAATGGGGTACTTAGCTTTTAGTTGAAGACTTCGGTTCTGAAACTTGAAAACGAAAATTTCAGGAGTCGGCCGACCGGCACTTGCAAACTGCTTCTGCTTCGAGCACCGCACGGCAAGAAAGACTGATGTAATGGCGCTGGCTGCATGCTATATACCCCTCACGACCTGACGTCACGGAAGAGGAGACGGTGTGATAAGAGACCCTGGGACACAGGTGGACAGCAGTCTCTCCTTTGATAATCACATTGCCACAGTAGTCAGGAAATCCTTCTACGTTGCACACCTCATCACAAAAATTGCTCATCCAGGAAAAAAAGAGGTAACTGTTCTCCTCTACTTGTCACTCATTAGACCCATTACAGAGTACAATGCCTCTTTTAGTATGTACCTCACAAGACATCTACAACAACTGGAAAAGCCACAGAAATACCTCACAAAGAGGATTACCGGCCTCAAACAGATGCCCTATGCAGACCGTCTCAAAGAACTGCAGCTTTACTATGTCGCATATCGCCTACTCAGAGGCGATCTCTGCCTAAGACACAAAGCTATGTCAAACACAGAGCTTTTGGACATGCTCCACTTAAATAAATCCCAATCCTTCCGAGCTACACGGTCTAGGGACCTAAACCTTGTCACCACAATAAACAGAACATGCTGGAGGGATAGATTCTTGTCCCAGAGACTTCCCATACTCTGGAACAAACCACCTATCTATATCAAACAGAGCTCCTCATTAGCACTCCAAGAAAAATCTTGATGACTGGATGGGAGATAGGAAATTCACCCAGGGGATCACTTCTATGACTCTGCTCGACAGTGGCACAGGAAAATAATTTACTTGGGTGGTGAAAGCCAGGGTACCTTTTGGCTAGGCATATATAGGCCCTAGGGCCAATAGCCTAGTACCTACCTATGAACATGACACAAAATAACTGAATGAGGCATCAGCTGACATCTGTTTTACAGCCAGTCATCCAGACATTGATCCACAAGGATTTCTGTTGGCTGGGAAATCGTGAAAAGACTCTGGTATTCAGGCCAGTCATAAGCTTCTGCAAGGCAAGAAAACCCAACAATTAGTACTGTAACCCTAACTATGATGAACATCAAACTATAATGGACTGAATGAAATGTAGTCAGGCAACAGTAAAAAGACGGACACTGAATGCAAAATTGAAAATGGACCAAAGAAAATGGGATCCAGAGAAAGTTTTGCAGTGTAAGTGATTGAAGTACATAGCTAAATAAATATGGAAACAAGTAAGCATTCGGTATTATAGGTAAAGGGACGGGGAATGGGAAACCTGTGAAAGTTATGCTGTGTCAAGTCCTACCAGTCTTAAACCAAGAGTTGATGAAGGCTAAACTCCCATCACGTTATGTTTACTGCTCCAGCCTGCCTAAACAATAAGGCCCTCACTACCAACAGACACTAAATGCCCCCCCCCCCCAAGAAAAAAAGTTCCATGGCCTCTGACGAAGCCAAACAAGAACCCCTCCCCAGCCTAGCACAAGCAAGTAATAAGAACATGGTCAGCGTCAGGTAAACCACAGCCAGCATGCTACAGAAGTTATGCTCGACCTGATAGTTGTACTAAAGGAAATCCACCACCCACCATGGCATCATTCAACAACTCCTCCTGAAACAGAATTGGTCACACTTGCTAGGCTGAGTAGGGAGAGTGGGGTCCCAGAAAATAAGCCAAAATGAATATCCCTGATCCTCAACCAGGTGAGTCAAGGGGTCTCTCTGACCTCCCTCTGAGATCAGACAAACAAGTAAAAATTGATAAATGTGGAGAAATGCGATGGAAGCCTCCAGGATACTAAGTCACTTGGAATCATGTCCTTGCTAACCAGTGGCAATCTCTTTCCCTGCTAAGCTGCAAGGCCACAAAAAATGTGGATTTATAGTTAGGGGAAGTAAGGCCCCAACCAGGTCTCTGAGAATTCCACAATAAACTGACCGCCTTCTCATGGGCAGGAAAAGGAGGCCCTCATCAGCAAATGACAAGTTTCCTTCTGTCATAAGATACCAAATTCAGGGAAATTTTTAAAAGCACTAACTTAAAAGGTCATACAAATGTAGCAGCTTGTGATAACTGGAAGGATTAGAGATCCAAAATCACAGGTAAAAAAAAAATAACAGAAGTGAATGGCAAATACACAGTTTTATTCAATGTATGACAGAGTGTCACAGTATGTGTATGCAGATATGACCTATCAAGGAAGGATTCTGAAAAAGAATGTCAAATTCTGACAGCTGAGGATCCATTGCGGTGCACCTTGAATGCTAATTCATCAAAATAAATAAATACAATTAAAATTAAATAAAAAAAATAAATAAATGTGAAAGGTGCCTAGACACCTCCAACAGGTCACTAATTTTACCCAAGCAAGAGCCTTAGTGCAAAATGATTGGCAAATTTAAGATAAGCTAACTTTTTGGAGTTTACCACAGCAGCAAACATGAAAATAATTGAAGCAAGCACAAAAATCAGAAACGTCAATCATTACCAAACAAGATTTAGAAAGAAACTGTATCACACACTGACAAACTTTAGAGTTTAACTCCATTCTATTTCAGAGATCTCCCCAAACCCATACAAAACATTCATGGTCTGAAAACAAACACTTAGCAATCAACCAATAGAAAAAAAAAACAGCTCTGATGTTGCCATACATAGGGAAAAACAAGGAAAATTTGTGGTTTTAAATTGTAGTATACGTACTGAATTGTTTAAAATTCTACACCAAGACCACACAGTCATGCCACTGGCACTGCAACTATCCCATGTTCTGCTCTAACAAATTACAAAATTTTGCTTACATGAGTGATGGCTGCATTAGTGTAAATGATGGGATATGACAATATTGTAAAACTTTACTGAAATTTAAAACATGGAGGAAATACAACTTTCGTGAAAACATGCTAATCAAGATGAGATTTGTAACTATAATGTAGTAAGCTATCACTTAGCTTTCATCCCTTTGTTTAACAATAAAGGGCACATTTATTAATGCACCTACCTTTCTGGGTTTTGATGTATTCTGTTCCCTCTCTCTACTTTTCTTCCTCTTTTTATCTATTACTTTGGTGATTCTTGTTGCAGTTAAGGGGACAGTCGTTAAGGTGTGTTGAAATGCTGTGTGTAACTCCACCGGTACTTCATCACCACTTTCTGTTGCACTTGTGTCTCCATCTTACAAGACAATGAAAACAATCAACACAAACACACAGGGAATTGGAGATTATGACTGAAAAAATATCCATGAAGAGTCAACATTACAGATGCTTTTTGTACATGCACTATTTACCTAAATAAATCAACAAAACATTAAAAGAAAGTAAAATAAAGTACAGTTTTGTACCTACCATAAATGTAGATGTCCAAACAGGATAGCATCTGCAGTCCTAACAAATGGGTTGTCCTGTCGTCAGGCAGCCCTTCGGTCGGCCGGATTCCAAAGTCTGGGTCTGGCCTCGGCTGGTGTCGCACTTCACCCGACGTCATCTCTGCTGGTCTTCGGGCATAAAGGCATCAGCCGACGCCATTTTCCTCAGTGTTTCTTGCCCCAGATACCAGTTGCCCTCTTGGAAAGCTAAATTTTGGGTAAATGCCAATGTTTCCAAAAAAAAGTAGTAGGCAAACACAAAAAATAAGCATGTATGTACATATATACAAACAAATACACCATAAGAGATCCCCCCCCCCCAGCTAGCTATTAGGAGGGTAAATACCCCAGGAGTACCACAGAGGGGAAGGAGGGTGGGTAATCCTGACTGCAGATGCTATCCTGTTCGGACATCTACATTTATGGTAGGTACAAAACTGTACTATGTCCTTCAAGGATGCATTTGCAGTCCTAACAAATGGGTAGAATACCACAGCCAAACTAGGGGAGGAGGAAGAAGAATTATGGTGTAGTTAGGATCCCTTGCAAAACAGCAGTGGCAAACCCTGCTCGGGATCTAGAGTATAGAGGTAAGTTATAATGCTTGGCAAATGTATGCACGGAGGTCCAAGTAGCCGCCTCAATAATGTCCTTGGTTGCCACTCCTCGTAAGAAAGCTGTGGTAGTGGCTGTAGCCCTTGTAGAATGAGGCCTTATGTTCTGTGGAATTTGCTTTCCATGGTAGGAGTAACAGAATCTTATGCAATTTCCTATCCACTTGGAGATTGTCTGTTTGGAAATTGCTTTTCCTTCCCTTCCTGTTGCATAAGCTACTAGAAGCTGGTCAGTTTTTCTATTGCCCTTGGTTCTGTCCAGGTAGTAGCGCAACTGTCTATATACATCCAAGGTATGCAGCAGTCTTTCCCCCCTGTTCTGTGGATTGGGAAAGAAGGTAGGTAGGTGGATTGCCTGGTTTAGAGACACTCTGGATACCACTTTAGGCATAAATGTAGGATTAGTTCTCATGGACACTCTATCTTGATGGAAGATTAGGAAGGGTTGTACTGCCATTAAGGCCTGTAGTTCCAAAACCCTTATTGCTGAAGTAATTGCCAATAGGAAAGCAGTTTTCCAGGATAGGTGTTGAAGATCTGCTGTTGCTGCTGGTTCGAATGGAGGGAGTGTCAATTTTTCTAGCACAAAGTTCAAGTCCCATGCTGGTAACGGTGGTTTCCTAGGAGGTTTTACATTCTTGATTCCTCTGAGGAACTGCCTGAGTAGAGGATGTGAGAAGACAGGGGGATCGAAGCTGTATTCTGCAGAAATAGCTGATGCATGTATCTTGATGGAGGAATAGGACAGGCCTGTATGGAGAAGCTCTGCCAAATACTCCAGGATGTTGGCAATATCTATCTTTGACACATCTTTTCCTCTTTCAGTACTCCAAATGACAAACCTTTTCCATTTTCCTGCATAGTTCCTTCTTGTTGAAGGTCTGCGGGCCTCAAGGATAATGTCTTTAACCCTTTGTGATAAATCTTGGTTATTTGCTCTTATGAAATGTTCCAGGCAGTCAGTTGCAGAGTTTTCAGGTTTGGATGCATGATATTGTAGTCACTCTGAGTTAACAACAAAGGACTCAGAGGTAGTGTCCACGTTCCCCCCCCGAGACTTGCTCCTCAGCAATGGATACCAATGTTGTCTTGGCCAATTTGGGGTTATCAGAATTATCCTTGGACGTTCCTCTTTGATTTTCAGTAGTACCTTGTGCATCAAAGGAAGAGGTGGAAATGCATATGCTGTCAGGCCTTTCCAACTGAAGGATAGAGAATCCACCTTCCAAGCAAGTGGGTGGTATGTCCTTGTGCAGAATTTCTTGAGCTGGTGATTGAGTGGGGATGCGAATAGGTCTATTTGTGGCATTCCCCATTTCTTTGTGATGGCCTTGAAGATGTCCGGGTGTAGCATCCATTCGTGAGCATCTGAGGTAGTTCTGCTTAACATGTCTGCTAGGATGTTTTCTTTTCCCGGTACAAATATTGCCTGTAACTGAATGTTGTAGCTCAGAGCCATATTCCATAGGTCCAGAGCCATTCGGCATAGGGGTATGAATGAGTGCCTCCCTGTTTGTTGATGTACCACATGACTGTGGTGTTGTCTGTCCTTATCATTAATTGGCCTTCTTTGAGGAATGGTCTGAAATTCTGGATTGCTAGTTTCACTGCCAGCATTTCTTTTAGATTTATGTGCAGGTGCAGCTGATCTGGAGTCCATAATCCTTGAATGCATTTGTCCAGCATGTGGGCCCCCCAACCTAGGTCTGAGGCGTCCGTTGTGATGGTTTGGCTTGCTTGAATGTTGTGGAAGGGCAAACCTGGGTTTGACTGGCATGCTTGAGCCCACCATAGGAACTCTTGTTTCAGGCATGGGATTAGTGGTATTTCGGTTTCTAAGCTGTGCCTGTGTTGAGACCATAAATTCTTTAGGTACCACTGCAGCTTTCTCATATGTAGTCTGGCATGGGGATCCAGGATTATGCATGATGCCATGAAGCCCAAGGCCTGCAGTATTTTCCTTGCTGTTAGTTTGTTCTGCTTTGTTAATGCCAAGAAGTAAAGAGGGAGTTGTTCTTGTTTTTCTGCAGTTAGGAATGCCATCTGTTTTACTGTGTCCAATTCTGCACCCAAGAATATTCTTGTTTGGGATGGTATTAGTCTTGACTTTTTTAAATTGACTGTGTATCCCAGGGCTTGTAGTAAGTAAATGACTCTTTGTAAGTCTTGTGTCAGCTTGCTTTTGTTGTCCGCTTGTATCAGGCAGTCGTCCAGGTATGGATAAATTTGGATTCCTGTAGCCTGCAATGGCGATTACTGATGCCAGGCATTTAAGTGAACACTCTGGGCAGTAGATAAGCCAAAGGGCAATGCTGAGAATTGATAATGCTCTGATCCTGCAAGAAATCTGAGGTATCTTCTGCAATTTGGTCGTATGGGGACGTGCAGGTATGCCTCCTTGAGATCTAGAGTTACCAGCCAACAATCCTTGCCCAGCATGGGAAGAAGTTGTTGTAGGGTCAGCATTTTGAATTTTGGAACAATGATGAATGTGTTTAAAGCGGACAGGTCGAGAATAGGTCTCCAACTTTTCTCTTTTCTTGGTACTAGGAAGAGTCTGGAGTAAAATCCTTTGCCCTGTTCTGTAGGTGGTACCCTTTCCACAGCTCTCATCTTTGTTAATTGAGCTATCTGTTTTAGAGCTTCTGTTTTTTGATTTGGTGGTAGGTTTGGTATTCCTCTTTTTACTGGTAAGGTGTGGAAATGGAACCTGTAGCCTTGGTCTATAGTTTGTAAAATCCACTTGTCTCTTGTGATATAGTGCCAATTTTTTGAAAATAAGGCTAACTTTCCGCCTAAGGGTGCTGCTATTTGTTCCCTGGTAGGCGGTGTCAGTGCCAAGTCACTGTGATTGCCCTGTTGCAGTGGCAGTGGTTGTGTCTGTGCCTCGTTGGTTATTGCCTTGCCACTGGCGTCCTCTGTAGGCACCTCCTCTGGGTTGATTTCTGCCTCTGGAACGTCTATTCCTACCTCTCTGAGATTTAAAGGAGTCTGGAAAGGACCAATTTTTGGAAGGCCAGTTCCTGCTAAACCTTGGAGGCTGAACCTGTAAGAAATCTTTAACTGTTTGTACAGATTTTGCCTTCTCTTCCATTTTCTTCATTACTTGCTGGGCAGGATAACCAAATAGACTGGCCTTATCCATAGGAGCATCTAATAGCTTTGCTTTAACATGATCCGGCAAGACCTGTTCTTTCAACCATGCATGCCTTCTTATAACTGTGCCAGTCATGGCTGATCTAAATGAAGCCTCCAGTGCATCATAGCCACATTTTAAAGAATGGTTACTAACCTGCTGAATGTTATTCACCATTTCTAAAACATATTTCTTATCTAAGGACTCATCAGAGGACAGTTTCTTAGTTAACTGATCAAGCATAAACTCTTGGTATTGGATCATATGAAACTGACAGTTCAAAGCTCTAGCTGAGAGAGTAGCAGAGGTGTATACTTTTTTACCCCATCTCTCTAAGGACCTGGATTCCCTTTCAGAAGGGAGAGGGTTTTAAGCTGAGGTCGAGCTACTGCCTTAGGCCCCTGGGAGATAGTCTCAGGATCTGCAAGGGAGCCTTGTATAAGTGGTGATGGGTGTCCGGCACCCTGTAAAACCTATCGGGCTTGGCAGGGGCTGGAGGTAAAGTATCAGGAGCAGTGCAAACATCATTAAATGCATCATCCACAACAGGAAGAACTGGAGGTATAGCTAAGGGCCTATGTTGCGGTAAGTGTAGAAAGGTCCTAAGCCTTTTTCTTGAATCTGAGAAATCTTGTCCCTGCCATTGGAATTGCTCTCTCATGGCATGTAAGGTTTCCCCAAAGGAAAATTCCTCTGGTGGAGAGGCAGAAGGTATAGACTCTTCAGCATCGGAATCTTCATAAGTAGAAAAAGGGGCCTCTGGATGGTCTGTATTGTCTGAATCATCAGAAGAGTCATCTGAGGACACTGGTTCAGGGGGCTCTGCTCTAGGTCTCTTTTCTGGAGGTTGAGAGGCCCTGTCTGGGTGTGATTGGGATCCCCTAATTAAAGAGATGAGATCCTCTGCCAGAGTAAGCATTTGGGAACTGGAACTGGGCCTGTGAGAGGGGGGCTTAACAGGCACAGACTTAGCAGTTTTGGCTGCTTTAGCCCTGGCAAAGGCCTTTATAGACATGGCTGCAGGAGGCCTAGCAGCACCACGTGCTGGGGTAGATACATCCAAAGGGATGGTGTCCGATAATTCTAGAGAAACCACATTAGTAGGCAAAACTTCAGAGGCCAATTCAACTAGGGTAGCAGGAGGCTGGGTAGTAGTCATGGATTCGGCTGAAGATTGACCCGTTTGCTCGGTTTCAGCCGAAACCGAGACACTCGCGGTTTGATTAACCGTGGTTTCGGCCGAAACCGCGGACCGTGAGTGTCGGTCTTTTTCTTTGCGTTTCTTAACAATTTGAGAAGTCGGAGGATCCGACGGCATAATGTACGCAAAATCTGAGCCGAAAAACTGTTCAGCAAACTCCGACTGACGCCTAAGCGTTCGTCGGTTGAAGGAAGCACAGGCTAAACAGGCTGCTACGTCGTGGTCTGGGCCTAAACAAGGCAAGCAGTAAGAGTGGAAATCTTTATGAGGTATTTGTTTCCCACAAGTTAAACAGTTATTCACTTTTTCTGACATCGGCTGAGGCAAGAAAGAGTCCCCAACGGGGTACTTAGCTTTTTAGAAGTCTTTGAAGTAGTATTCGGTAGTAATCTCTGGATCTGACCGACCGGCACTTGCGAACAGCTTCTGCTTCGGGCGCCACGCGGCAAGAAAGACTGAGGAAAATGGCGTCGGCTGATGCCTTTATACCCGAAGACCAGCAGAGATGACGTCGGGTGAAGTGCGACACCAGCCGAGGCCAGACCCAGACTTTGGAATCCGGCCGACCGAAGGGCTGCCTGACGACAGGACAACCCATTTGTTAGGACTGCAGATGCATCCTTGAAGGACATCATAGTAAACAAAGTTAATTCCCGGTAACACTACAGCTTAGGAAAGCATTATGCAGTGCATGTATCTAGTAATAATACAAGTATTTACCCTATCTGTGTTAACGCTGCAATATGACTAACTTTTACATCTGATAACCATTCTGACAGTATGAATGCCTACCATCACGTACGCTTAATTTTCACAAATAAGAGGTACATTCTGACCCAATAAGCTGATTTATAACAGCACCTTCTTTCCCTGGATGGGTCAACGATTGCAGTCATCCTCTCCACCAGTCACAATTCTACATTTTTATTGGCATCTCCATCACCAAGCATTCTGCCACAACCCATACTTTGTATGCACAAAGCATCTAAATCCAGATTCTGCCATTTTCACCACTCACTACAATGAACAATTACACTTCTAACGAGTCAGGTGTATACATGTCCAAATTATACAGGACTCCCCCAGCCAAGGATGGACAGAGGGGGAAAAGCACAGGGAAACCAGGACTGAAACACAAAAGGCGGGGGTGTATCCATATTCATCAAGGATGCTCTCACCTCCAAGGTTAGTGGCGCAGCACAATGCATCAGAGATCATCCATGTGCAACTAACAAAGGACAAAACTGCAATCCAAATTGTAGCTTGCTATAGATCACCCACCATGGCCCAGGATCCCCATTCTGCATTTCTGGAGACACTGGGAAATATGAAGGTCCTACCAAACACCTTAATACTGGGTGATTTCAATTACCCAAACAAAATGGGAGAACTACTCAAGTACTAACTCCCTTGCCCAACGCTTCCTAGAATTTATAAACTCGAAAGCCCTGGATCAACTGGTCAACACCCCCACCAGAGGGAACAACATATTGGACCTGGTCATCACCAACATGGGCAACTGGTGTTCCACACCGGAGGTCAACCCCTCGCTGGTTAGAGAAGACCATAGACTAATCACTCTGGATATCCACATTCTGCCCCCACCCCCCAATCAAGGAAACCACCATGAAAAACTTTTCAAAAGCAAACTTCATATTACTTAAGACAGAGGTGGAAAGGTTCACAGCCCCCATGCTAAAGGGCAATGCTGTCCAAGCTGCTGAAACCTTTACAAAGGCACTCTATGAGCATCTGCAGGAATGCATGGATCATGCTATCCCAAGTAAAACCAAGACTCACTCCTCCAAGAAAAGGAAACCAGTCTGGTGGACCCCTGCCATAAACAAGCTATATAACAGAAGGAGGAAACTAGTACAGAAAAGAGTAAAATCCCAAGAAGGAAAGACATCCCTGATAAGTATCCGCAAAAAACTACGATCCCTCATTAAATCATCCAAGGCTAGTTTCGAAAGAAAAACTGCCAATGACTCCAAAGATAACCACAAAGCGTTCTTTAGCTATGTCAAGAACTTAAGTGGAAACTCTCAGATCTGCTCTGAGTTGGTGCAGAGTGGCACAAAATACACTGAACCGATTGATATTGCAAACATTCTGGCAGACAGGTTTAGTGCAAACTTCACCCCCTAAAGGGCCCATAACCATACCAGAAGAATGTAGGGCCCCGTCAATCACCGACACACAGGTTAAAACAGACCTATCCAAAGCCAGAAAATAGAAGTTATGTCCTTACCATAATGTTCCATGTGGAGTGTTCATCTCGCCTTTGTTCTTACACCTGGGTTCGGAGCCGATCCTCGGCTCCGTGTCGGCCGCTTGGCAAAGCTCTGCATCGAGAAGAAGCTCGAGACCAACCTAACTCCCACAATCCCCCTCTGCCTTTACCTCAGATCTAGTTTGCAAGCAAATCAGAAGCCAACAGAGAGAATATAACACATTCATGCCAACAAGAACAAACATAGTTGAAAAATATAACCACAACAACTGCATAAGGCAGAAGCAGGAGAACCAAACCAGACACCTAAACTGGACGTTCTTCCTGAGGGTGGGAGGGTGGGAATGTAAGAACAAAGGCGAGATGAACACTCCACATGGAACGTTATGGTAAGGACATAACTTCTATATGTGAGTGTTCAATCTCGCCATTTGTTCTTACACCTGGGTAGCGTCCCTAGCTCCATATTCCTGAGGAACTCACGGGAGAACGTTCCTGAGCACAGTGGAACCAAAGGTTGCCCTGTCCCTAGAAATCCTGTCTACTTTGTAATGAGTAATGAATGTATGTGGTTTAGACCAAGTGGCAGCCGCACAAATAGTGTCTAATGGTAGGCGGGCTGCATGAGCCAGGGATGTAGATACTGATCTTGTAGAGTGCCCTTTGGGCGTGACAGGTAAAGTTTGCTCCAAGGCAGTATAAACAAAAATAATACAATCGGAAAGCCATTTGGAAAGGGTTCGTTTCGTAACTGCCATACCCTTCCTGCTGTCTGCAAAGGCTATAAAGAGCTGGTCTGTTCTTCTGTGATCTTTTGTTCTATCCAAATAAAATCTGAGTTGTCTATGCACATCTAACTTGTGTAACATATATTCCAACTTATTGGAATGGTTTTTGAAAAAGGTGGGGAGCTCAATGGACTGATTAATATTATTAATGGAGCAAACTTTGGGAAGAAAGGATGGATTAGTGCGAAGAGATACTCTATCAGGGTGAAAGACCAAATAAGGGTGTTTAATGGAAAGAGCTTGAAGCTCTGATACCCGTCTGGCCGATGTAATAGCCACCAAAAATAGGGTCTTCCATGACAAAAATTTCAAAGGACAGGAAGAGGCTGGTTCAAAAGGTGGTAGCATCAGCTGAGATAAAAGAAGGTTCAAGTTCCCAGGTGATGTAGGACTTCTAACTGGTGATCTAATATGGAAAGATCCTTTTAGAAAGGCCTTACAAAGTCTGTGAGCCATAATAGGAGCCCCACTTTCTTCCACATGAAAGTTTGAAATGGCAGCCAATTGCACTCTCAAAGTGGCAGGAGAAGCTCCTTGATGGAACAGTTCGGTTAAAATCTCCAAGACCCTATTTAGAGGAGCTATCACGGGGTCCAATTGTTGTGTAATTGCCCAGTGCACAAAACGCTTCCATTTACTAGTGTAAATCTTTGTAGTGGAAACTTTATGAGAAGCCACCAGGATATTTTGAACTGCAGGGGAAAGAAGATCAGACCTGGCTAAGAAGGGAAGCGGAGCAGCCAAGCTGCTAGTCTGAGGGAGAGAAGCGACGGGTGGGGAGCCCCTGACGAGTGGGTCAGTAGATCCGGCTTCGGGTCAAGGATCAAGGGTTCCCGAATTCGGTGTGCTAGAAGAAAGGCAAACCAGATTTGACGAGGCCAGAATGGGGCAATGAGGATAATTGTCCTTTGCAGGTTGTTGGCTTTCTGTAGAAATTTTGCAATCAGGGGAACAGGAGGAAAAGCGTACAGGAGACCCGGGGGCCAATCGTGAACCAGAACGTCCCTGGGGACTTCCCCTGGAGGGGGTAATAGGGCAAAGTAGCTCCTGCATTTGGCGTTCATTGGAGACGCAAACAGATCGCAGGAAGGCTGGCCCCACTTGCAAAAAATTTCCTTCACAATTGATTGTTTGAGGGACCACTCGTGAGGTAACAGGATGGCTCTGCTCAACCTGTCCGCTATGACGTTGGATAACCCCGGGATGTGCGTTGCTATCAGAAAGCGACCCATGGACTCCGCCCATTGCCAGATTCTCATGGCCTCTCTGCATAGTTGATAAGACTTGGTTCCCCCTTTGTTTATGTACCAGACTACGGACATGTTGTCCGTCTGAACTGCAATTGTCCCTAGAGGAAGAAGGGGAGCAAAGTGTTGCAAAGCTAGAAACACTGCCCTCAACTCTAGAACATTGATGTGCAGATTGTACTCCAAATTGGTCCATTCGCCTTGGACTCTGTCCCTGAAAGATGCCCCCCCCACCCTATCAGGGAAGCGTCCGTGGTCACCGTAGCTGTCGGCGTTGGTAGCACAAATGGTCTTCGGCTGGAAAGATTGCAAGTCCGAAGCCACCAAGCCAGGTGTGATTTGCATATGTTTGTGATGTGAATTTCGTGCGTCAGGGGTAACTGTTGGAACGACCATTGTGCAAACAGTAGCCATTGAAGAACTCTCATGTGCAGTCTTCCCAAGGGTATCGCAATGAGAGAAGCTGCCATGAGACCCAAAACCTTCAGAACCAGTTTCGCTGGGGATTTTCTGGATGATAGAAGAAGAGATGTATGGTTTTGTAGGGAGGCTATCCTTTCTGGAGGAAGCCTCAGAATTAAGCAACGCGTATCCAATTCTGCTCCTATGAATGAGATATGCTGTGATGGCTGTAGTAAAGATTTTTCGAAATTTACGGAAATTCCGAGATGAACACAAAGTTGTAGTGTGTAATCCCTGGCCTGAATCAGTCGACGCTCGGTGGTGGCAGAAAGGAGCCAGTCCAGATACGGAAACACCTGGAATCCCAGGCGTCTCAAGTGAGACGCTACCACTGCTATACATTTGGTGAAGACCCTGGGGGCTGAGGTCAGACCAAAGGGCAGGGCTCGAAACTGAAAGTGACTGGCTCCCAGCCGGAAGCGCAAGTGATCCCTGGACGCCCTAGCCATTTTGATGTGGTAGTATGCGTCCTTTAGATCTATTGAGCACATCCAGTCGTCCTTCTGTAAGAATGGAAGGATCGATTGAAGCGTGACCATCCGGAACTTTTCTTTCTTGATGAAGGTATTGAGTTTGCTTAGGTCCAGAATTGGCCTCCAGTCCCCTGTCTTTTTTGGAACTAAAAAGAACCTTGAGTAAGTTTGAATCCTCTTTGGTCCGCTGGGACTGGTTGGATGACTCTTTTTTCTAGCAGCTTTGAAACTTCTATAGCTGCATTGCCTCGCAGATGGGGCGGCACATCTGGGAGTCTTTTCTGCAGAATTGGGGGCAATAGGAAGGGAATTCTGTAACCTCTGGTAACAATGCTTTTTACCCAATTGTCTGATGTAAGACTTTGCCAGGCCTGAGGGTATAAAGCTAAGCGACCCCCGACTGCCTCCAGAGCAGGACAGTCGGGCCTCCTCTCAGGAGTGCTGGAAAGGATTCCCGGGGAGCGTATCCCTGTCACCTTGGTTTTGCAGACCCCCTCTGCCGCCAGGGCGACGTCTTCCACCTCTGCCCCCTCCTCTGCCTCTAGAGGGGGCATCACCCTGTGTGCCTGGGAAAGAAACTTGGGATTTTCGAAACCACATTTTTCCACCACGTTGCCCTTTGGGGTACGGTCTGGATGGGGTGGAAAAACGGACTCCGACAGCAGACAGAGTCTTTCCCTCTTGCTCACACCGGGTAAGGGTCTCCTTTACTTTGGGGCCAAAGAGAGTGGCACCATCAAATGGGGCATTAGTAAAGGAAGACTTGAAGGCTTCCGCAAAGGAACATAAGCGCATCCAGGATTGTCTACGAAGAGCAATCGCTGAAGCCGCTGCTCTACTCGACCCTTCGGCTGCATATGAGATCAGCCTCATGGACGAGTTTGCAATAGATGTAAGGGTATTGAGATGTGCTGTAACTTTCTCCGAGACAGCAGCATCTGTAGTACCCTGGAGGGTATCTCCCAACTCTTTGATTAGATCCCTCTGTAACCATGTGAAGTGGGTCAAATAGTTCAGGGATCGCATAGAAAAAGCCGCTGAACTAAAAATACGCTTCCCATACCTGTCCATAGTCCTAGAATCTCTGTTAGGTGGATGGACAGATGAGGAAGATTCAGACATCTCCTTTTTCGTGGCCGCTGCCACCACCATAGCGTCCACTGGCACTCCCTTTGTTAGATAAGCCTTATCTTGGGGGGCAGTAATATATTTATTAGGCTTTCTAGGGACTGGCTCCACCGTGTCAGGTGTCTCCCACGCCCTTCGAGCAATCAATTCCATTAACTCGTCGAAGGGCGGAGTGACCCAGGAGGAGGAAGGGCGAGCACCGAATGCCTTCAGCAAGACTGACTCATCCCTCAGAAGGGGGTAGGGACTGCCAATCACCTCTCTGCTTTAGGATCTCCAGGATGTCAGAAAAGGAGACATCCTCTGAGGGTGATTTTGGGGACCCTTCTGACTCATCCAAGTCAGTGTCCGATGTCAAGGATTCTTGTGGAGAATCCAAGTGTCTCCTCTTACACAATCTTTTCCTCGGAACTTCCTCGGGGGGGGGGGGCATCCGATGAAGCCTCCGAGGAAGAGGGGGCACCCTCTAGGGGTGGCTGAGACACTGGTGCTCGACGCTTAGATGTAGCCGTGGGTGCAGAGGAGGATAATGGACCTTTATGGGAAGGAGAAGCTGTTTCTGCTGAAGTGGTTGTCTGAGTAGACAACACCTTCCTCATGAGGTCGAAGGCCCCCGGGTCTCGAGTCGAGGTATCCCCCGGTTCTGAAGAAATTGGAGGAATCCCCGAGACAGGCACCGAAGGTATCGACCCCGAGGACGGAGCCGAGTCGATCCGAGCCGAGGCTCCGAGAGGGAGCGTCGGAACCGAAACATCGGTCCGACTCTCGGTCCCGGATCCAAGGATGGATCTTGCTCGAGACTCGGTACTGGGTCCGGCGGAGTCAAGGTGAGCAGTGCCGACCGAGAAAAGAGGTTCGGCACCGAGGGCTCCACAATCACCAGATCAGCCTCTCCCGGCTCCGAAGACTGGATAGGCCTCGGAGGAGGAACAGGTGGAGATAAGGGAAGGCCTTGAGTCTCGACACCAACTGGGAGGAGACAGAGATGAGTTTGGACAAGGCCGTATTCTCCATCAATTTCTGCACCACGGTCTACATTGGTGTCGGAGGGGCCTGGAAGAGCGTCGAAGGAATCGAAGACGGAGCCGACCTCAAAAGTGCAGGAGGAGGAAGCTCCGTCACCGGTTCCAAGACTCGAGGCTCGGTAACTGACAACAGTTCAACACTCGGCCCCGAAGTCTGTGGAACCGGTGATCGAACTTTGAATGAAGAGCTCGGAGCCGATGACATGGGCTCCGACGTCTTCGATTCCTTCGAGGATTTAGATGCCTGGTCTGATGCATCCAGAGCCTCTTGGAATGCAGGCTTCAAAAGGCCCCTATCCATAAGTTTCCTGCGCCTATCTGTCATGACCCTTCCACTGAAAGAATGGCAGATGGAGCAGTCTTCCTGCAGATGGAGAGGGCCAAGACAGTAGACGCAGGAACTATGATTGTCTGTGACAGACATTTTATGTCCACACTGGCACCGTTTGAAGCCTGATTTAGCTTTTTCAGACATGTTACAAAGTCAAATCCAGTAAACAGTGAAATAGCCAGTACAATTGTCCAATCCAGTAAAACTTGTCAAATCCAGTAAAACTTGTCAAATCCTGTAAGTAAGAAAAATCCAATAGTCAATTCCAGTAAAGTTCATAGGTTCATAGGTTCATACTAGGCTATCTGCCCGAGGGCATTTATAAGCCTAGCCCATAGTTTTGTGGCTTGCGCCACCCCTTCAGTTTGGAGAAACTATGCCCTTTATTTTGCTGTGCCTCTGTCTAGCAGTGACACTGAGGTAACCCCTGGGGTGTATCTGCGATCCCCCATCCATTGGTCAAGATTCCTCTTGAACAAGGCCAGCGAGGTGCTCTGCCTCACATAGACCGGGATTTTGTTCCACAGCATAGGGAGTCTTTGGGTGATGAATCTATCCCTCCAGCACGTCCTATTAATAACAGTGTCGAGGTTTAAGTCTCCCGCCCTTGTGGCTCTGAGGGATCTAGATTTTTTGAGATGAAGCATGTTCATCAAATCTGGGTTTGACATGGCCTTGTATGTCAGGCATAGTTCACCTCTGAGCAAGCGGTAAGCAACTGACTATAACTGGAGTTCTTTCAGTCGGGCAGCATAAGACAGATTTTTGAGACCCTTTATCCTTTTGGTGAGGAACTTTTGTGGCCTCTCCAGCTGCTGCAAGTGTCGGGTCAGATACATTCCGAATGGGGCATTGTACTCGATCATTGGTCTGATGAGTGATGAGTATAGGGAGACTATGACTTCCCTTGATCTAGATGTGAATCCCTTCATGATAAGGTGGGCAATGTAGAAGGTCTTCCTAACTACTTTAGCAATATGGGTGCCGAATGAAAGGCTACTGTCCACCTGGGTTCCCAGGTCCCTGATAACTTCTTCTGTGATCAGGGGATTGCCTCCTATATGGTAGCTAGGGGTGACCTTATTTTTCCCGAAGGGTATGACTATGCATTTCTTGGCATTTAACTTTAAGCCATGGCTCTGGCACCAGTTATCCGTTTCTGTGAGACCCTTCTGAAGGATATCTGTGTCGGATGTGTTTTCAACTCTGGCCCAGTTTGCAGTCATCTGCAAACTTTGTCAGCCATAACCCTCCTATGTTTGCTTGTACTTCAGAAAAGTAGATGCCAAACAAGAGTGGGCCCAGGACTGAGCCCTGTGGTACACCACTTGTGACAGGCTTTGAGTCTGACATGGCGCCAGCAACTCTGACCCTGTGGGTTCTGTCACTCAGCCAGTTTGCAACCCATCTTGTAATGTATGGGTTTACATTTAAGTTGATGAGTTTATCAATGATGCCCGAGTGGGGTATTGTATCAAAAGCCTTCACCAGGTCTAGGTAGGCTGTATGGACTGCCTTTCCGTTTCGAAAAAGTCAACCAAGTTTAAGAGGCATGATCTGCCTTTGACAAAGCCAAACTGGGTTGGATCCAAAGTCTGCAAATTCCCTATGTCTTTATTTATGAGATCCATTATGATCCTCTCCATGGCTTTGCAGAAAAGGCTTGTCAAGCTAATGGGACGGCAATTTCCAGGGTCGGTGGAGGCACCGCCTTTGTGGAGTGGGACCACAGTCGCTGTGTGCCACTCTCTGGGTACGTATCCGGAGGTGAGACTAAGATTAAACAGCTGTCCTAACTGTGGGTTTAATTCCTCGTTGAGTTCATGGAGCACACAGCCGGGGACACCATCAGGTCCCATGGATGCTGTGTTCTTTGCCTTGGAGAGAGCAGTTCTCACCTGGGCGTTAGAGATGTTTGGGGGGCTACAATCATTTGGTATAGATATCTCTCCTTTGGTGAGAAGTTTGCACTGAACCTGTCAGCCAGTATGTTGGCAATGTCTGTAGGATCAGTAATCTTCACATTATTTTGAACTAATTCTGAGCATATCTGGGAGTTTCCTCCTAGGTTTCTGACATAGCTGAAGAATGCCTTATGGTTGTCTTTAGAGTCCTTAGCTATTTTTTTCTCAAAATTAGCTTTGGAAGATTTTATGAGAGCTCTTAGCTTTTTACTTATAGTAATCAGCGGTGTCTTACCTTTTAAGGATTTTGCTCTATCTTGTAGTAGCTTTCTCCTTTTGTTGTAGAGTTTGTTTATGGCTGGGGTCCACCAGACTGGACGCTTGCCTTTGGTACAAAGAGTCTTTGTTTTGCTTGGGATTGCCTGATCCATGCAGCCCTGCAGGTGTTGGTAGAAGGCATTTGTAAGTGATTCAGCAGTTTGAGTAATGTTTACCGCCGGTTCAGGGGCCTTAAAGGAGACCACACTAGTCTTTAGAAGTGTGAAGTCGGCTTTCGAGAAGTTCTTTACTGTGGTCTTTTTATTTCGGGGGGGCGGGATGAGGACCTCCAGCGAGATTAGTTTGTGATCTGATCTCACCAGTGAGGGGTATACTTCCGGTGTTGAACATTGTGCTCCCATGTTCGTGACGATGAGATCAAGTATGTTTTCACCTCTTGTGGGGATGGTGACTAGTTGTTCCATGGCATTTGAGTTTATGAATTCCAGGAACTTTTGGGCTAGAGTGTTTGGGCTTGAGTAGTTTTCCCAGTCTATATTAGGGTAGTTGAAGTCACCTAGTATGATGGTGTTCGGAGATACATTTATCCCCTCCAGTGTTTTCAGGAAGGCCATATGAGGTTCCTGAGTTTGCGAGGGTGGCCTGTAACATGCTACAAATTGCAGAGCAGTCTTGCCTATGGTTAATTGCACCTGGATGGTTTCCGATGCATTGTGCGTTGCCACCAGTCTAGAGGTATGGGTGTCCTTGATGAATATGGATACCCCTCCTCCTTTCTTGGTATTGTCCGGGTTTTGGGGCCGGAACGCATGATATGAGGTATAACCTGATAGTGCTGGGGTGCTCTCAGGAGCCTTGAACCAGGTTTCTGTCACAGCACAGACATCGATGTTCTCCATACTGAGAAGGGCCTCGAGTGCGTGCATCTTGAGGTTGAGACTTCTGGCATTGAGCAGCATTACCCTTAGTTTTTTTTTTTGTTGTGTGCTAGGGTGGTAGGTTTAGAATTTGAGCCTTGCCTAAAAAAGGCACTATGGGGGTGGCAAGAGCCTTTGCCAAAATCCGGAATCCCAGGAGTGACAAGTGCAAGCCGTCCCTTGCGAAGCAGCGTGGCTTGTCCAGCATGTCATCCCAGGCAGATAGACATTGGATCCCCTTTGAATAACACCAGAGTTTAAGCCAATTGTTAAAGCTGATCATCTTATCTCTGTATTGTGGCATCATTCTTGGTGAATGTAGGATACTGCTCAAGGTCAGGGTTATACCTGCTTGGGCTACATAATCAGAGAGCTCCTCTATGTCTCTTTTCATGTAGTCCAAGGAGTGCGTCTCAGGTCGTTAACACCAGCGTGGACAATGATTGAGTCGTACTTGTACCTGCTGTTGAGAGACCTGAGTGCATGCGTTATGTGGCGGATTCTAGCACCCGACAGGCAGCTTACTGTGACCTTCTCCTTACTCAGTCTGGTGAGCGGGACGTCAGTGTGTCTGACTATGGAGTCACCAATGACTAGTGTATCTGGTATTGTGTTTGGCCTTAAGGGCTGTGACTGCTTGACACTCTGTGTGGTCTATGTGTTGCAGGTGTTGTGTTCTGAGGTGGTAGTTGTTTGGGTGTCTGCTTTGGTGGTCTCTGCTGTTTTGGTAGATTTTTGATCAGAGCCTCCGAGTATGTCTTTGTGTGTTTATGTGTATGATTTGAGGTTGTGATGGTATTATGTGAGACTGGGTCTATAGTGTGTGTGTGGTTACCTTCTCCTCCTGTCTGGTCTTGCCAGTCCTATGTTGAGAGAGCTCAGCCTCCAGTTTGGCCGTATAGTTGCATCTCTCGCATGTATTTGTGTTTTGTGGGAGGAGGAGAGGGTTGTCTGTGTACATGAGGCAATTGTAACATTGCCTCAATATTCCCAGGTTCACCAGCTGAGCAGGAGAGGACATTAGCAACTGATCCCTCGACATGCTAAAGGGAATAGCCAGAAAAACTTAAAAAAGGTTTTGGGGGATGTGGGTGACCGAGAAATGGGGTTTGCTTTTTTGGGGTACTTTCTATAACAAGAGTGCTGTATCGAGGTGATAAGTACTGTAGGGTCAAGTGCTTGGCTATACAGATAGAGAATAGTCTACTTGGGAGACAAGTAGAGATAATTTATAGTTGTAGGATACACTAAATAGAACAGTAGTATACTTTGAGGAAGGTAGTTTTAAGGGAAAATTTGAAGAGTGGACTTTAGGTAGCCCTAATAGTTTAAATCTGATTAACCGGCGCTGCCCTAGTGTGCAACGGTAGCAGCTCCGCGCTAACGCGTGCTT
Organism: Protopterus annectens; assembly: GCF_019279795.1. Classification (NCBI taxonomy): domain Eukaryota; kingdom Metazoa; phylum Chordata; order Ceratodontiformes; family Protopteridae; genus Protopterus; species Protopterus annectens. Next base: position 1,172,056,148 of record NC_056745.1, read on the forward strand.
TATAGCAGGGGGCTGGAAAAAACAGGAAATGACCCAAAATGGCCAACAAATTACAAGTTGTTGCTTCTAACCACTCCTCTGAGGACAAACAAGCAGCTCAGTACTCCCCACTCCCACTGGTGAGTAAAGAAACTACCTCTGGCCACACAAGAAAATGGAGGAACACAGAAACCAAATACAAAGCCCAGGGATCAGCAAAATCTGATCACTGGAACAACTAGCTAGGAAAGTTCAGGAAAGGAGAAGTATTTTTTTTTTTTTTTTTTTTGCAAACAGACAGAACAAATGCAGTAAATGCTGTGTTTTCGACTAGATTGCTATCAAAGGCTGGTACACTTGAGTGTATTAGCCTGTTTGTTACTTTTAAGCAATACTTTAGCCAACAAGTGCAAATCAACAATTTAAGCACACAAAAACAGGAAAATAAGGTAATAAAACAGTAATATAGGCACAAACAGTAGTCAAAAAGCTTAAAAGATCGAAAAATGCAAACTAAAAAGTTTAAAAAATACTTATGATCAAGAAATTTGCTTTTTCTGCTCTCTGCTGGCTTAGGAACTCTGCAGGGGACCACGAGGAGCTATGCCAAGTTCTCTAATGCCAGAAAAGCCCGCCAAAGCGTGCTTTATAGCAGGGGGCTGGAAAAAACAGGAAATGACCCAAAATGGCCAATAAATTACAAGTTGCTGCTGCTAACCACTCCTCTGAGGACAAACAAGCAGCTCAGTACTCCCCACTCCCACTGGTGAGTAAAGAAACTACCTCTGGCCACACAAGAAAATGGAGGAACACAGAAACCAAATACAAAGCCCAGGGATCAGCAAAATCTGATCACTGGAACAACTAGCTAGGAAAGTTCAGGAAAGGAGAAGTATTTTTTTGTTTTTTTTTAAAGGGTGGGGTAGGCCCCGAGGGAATAACTCTAAGAAAGTATATAAAAACTATATACGGAACCGAGAAACCCTCGATACACTACTCACACACACACACAGTCAGCTTTAAGAGAATGTTTTATCCAAAAATATAAGAAAATATAAGAAATAATTAATCTTAGCTTTGAGGTGGTCTGAGCTCATCAAAAATGATGCGAACGTTGCAGCGGCAAACTAGATCTGAGGTAAAGGCAGAGGGGGATTGTGGGAGTTAGGTTGGTCTCGAGCTTCTTCTCGATGTAGAGCTTTGCCAAGCGGCCGACACGGAGCCGAGGATCGGCTCCGAACCCAGGTGTAAGAACAAACGGCGAGAGTGAACACTCTCACATCACAGCTTCAATGGGACTGGACGGGGTCTCAGGCTGCGTCTTACAAGAGCTCCAAAATGAACTAACCCCTCACCTAAACACACTGTTCAAACTCAGCCTCTCTACAGGCTACGTACCCACAGAGTGGCGCACAGCAACAGTTATCCAACGGACCCCGGGAACTATCGCCCTATAAGCCTGACTAGCCTGGTCTGCAAGGCTATGGAACGCATCATCATGGAACTCATTAACAGAGACATTGGGAACCTCCAAACCTTGGACCCTACCCAGTTTGGTTTTGTTAAGGGCAGATCATGCCTCCTAAACGTGGTGGACTTCTTTGAGACGGTTACCAAGGCATTAGACGAGGGAAAGGAGGTCCACACAGCCTACTTAGACCTCGCAAAGGATTTTGACACCATTCTCCATTCTGGTATTATACACAAGCTCACCAGCTTGAACATAAACCCCTACATCATGAGATGGGTTGCCATCTGGCTCATGGATAGAACCCACATGGTGAGAGTTGCAGGCTCTACGTCCAACTCTAAAACCGGTTACAAGCGGCGTCCCCCAGGGCTCAGTCCTAGGACCCCTCCTGTTAGGTATATACTTCTCAGAGATACAGGCAAGCATAGGAGGACTATGGCTGACCAAGTTCACAGACGACTGCAAACTAGGGGCCATAATTGATTCTCCGGCTGATACAGACACCCTCCAGATGGGTCTCACTGAAACAGATACCTGGTGTCAAAATCATGGCCTCAAGCTAAATGCCAAAAAGTGCATAGTCATCCCCTTTGGAAAAAACAAAGTACTTGCGAACTACCACATAGGTGGTAGTCCCCTAAATACAGAAAATGTAATAAGGGATCTGAGGACCCAAGTAGATAGTAATCTCTCCTTTGATAATCATATTGCCAAGGTGGTTAGAAAATCCTTCTATGTGGCCCACCTAATCACAAAAAGGTTTGCATCTAGAACAAAATAAGTTATTGCGCCTCTCTACTCATCACTCATTAGATCCATCATAGAATACAACGTCCCATTTGGGATGTACCTTACAAGGCACCTGCAACAGCTGAAAAGGCCACAAAAGTACCTCACCAAGAGGATTACTTGCCTCAAACAGATGCTCTATGCAGCCCGACTCAAGAAACTCCAGCTGTACTCGGTTGCATACCACTTACTCAGAGGTGATCTCTGCCTGACATACAAGGCCATGTCCAACCCAGAATTGATGGACATGCTCCACCTAAAAAAAAACAAATCCCAGAGAGCTACACACTCTAGAGATGTAAACCTCACCACAATGATAAATAGGACATGCTGGATGGATAGATTCCTATTCCCAGAGACTCCCCATGCTTTGGAACAGGATTCCAATATACATCAGGCAGAGCCCCTCACTAACACTCTTCAAGAGAAACCTTGACAGATGGATGGGAAACAGAAAATTTACCCCAGGGATCACTGCACTGGCTCTGCTGGACAGTGGTGCAGGGAACTAATGGCTCTGCTGGACAGTGGTGCAGGGAACTAATGGCTCTGCTGGACAGTGGTGCAGGGAACTAAGGGCTCTGCTGGACAGAGGCACAGGGAACTAATCTAAGGGGGTGGAGAAAGCCAACACATTCTGGCTAGGCTTATAAATGCCCTTGGGCAGATAGCCTAGTACTTACCTATGAAACAGCTTGAGGAAAGAGAACAACCACAGGGAAACAGCTTGAGGAAATTAGGGGGAATCTTTGACTTCAAGAAAGATTCCTTTACAGATCGTATGAGAAGATAAAATTATTGCATCAAACACCAAGGATATTCTATTCTGGTTCAAAAACGGGAATATGAGAAGGAAACCCCAGATAACCCCCAAGCACTAAGGTTTGAGTAACTGTTTCCAGAAGTAAAGAAACAGCAAATGAAGCCCAGTTATTCCCTGTAGCAAAGTGGATAAAATAATGCTTGAAGATATGTGGAGCTGCCCAAACGGCCACAGCACAATATCTGCAACAGACACATTCTTGGAACAAGCACATGAGGCAGTCATGACTCTTGCACGGCTGCCTTTGACTACAGTATTATCCAATGGTTGGCTTGTCACCTAAAACAAAAGCCAAGAGGTTCATAGGCACTTACTAGGCTACTAATCTGTGAGGATTTTAAGACAAGCATTACATTCCCATAGCAGTTTTTAGCCCTTATATTTTGTATATAAACCCAGAGATGGGGCAAACAATGAAATGTCAAGACATTTATACTATACCCATTATCCAAGAGGTAAGTAGAGTTGTGTAAAATCTTACCATTAACAGATATCCTTCGCTTCACTGTTGCAGTATTCCTTACTAAAGGGATCCCCTGCCAGGGGTAGCCCTACTTCCGGTCAGTATACCAAAGCCTTATTTTTTTTTAGGACATTGTACATCACACACATGCTCCCCGTTCACAACATAGGACATAAAAGTGACACACAGACGTACATACCTCAGAAATGAATAGCCCCAGGAGGTAAAACAGTCCAAGGAGAAGAGAAGGAATGTGCACCAGAAAGAAAAAAGAAAAAGGAGTAGAAAGAGAAAGCGAATACTGCTACAGTGAAAGGACATCTACCGTTTTGGTAAGATTTTACACAACTGTACTATGTCCTTCCATATCACTGCTGTAGTATTCCTTACTAAAGGGAGAGTACAAAAGCTCAAGAGGAAACTTGGGAGGAGAAAAGCCGAGTAGAGCCTTCAAGAAAGCCATGCAGCATAGCCCTGGCAAATCCATCTCTCGCCCTGGAAAACACATTCGGCTTGTAATGTTTAGTATAAGTATGGACAAGAGTCCAAGCAGCAGCCTCAGGGATGGAACTGGTATCCAATTCCTTGACAGAAGGACCAGAGGAAGCCACAGCCCTGGTTGAATGAGCCTTTACAGAAGCAGAAAGGCTTTTCCCATGAAAGGAATAACAAAAGGAAATGGCCTTAGAAATCCAAGTAGAAATGGTATGCTCAGAAAAGTACAGTTTTGTACCTACCATAAATGTAGATGTCCGAACAGGATAGCATCTGCAGTCATAACAAATGGGTTGTCCTGTCGTCAGGCAGCCCTTCGGTCGGACGGATTCCAAAGTCTGGGTCCGGCTTCGGCTGATGTCGCACTTCACCCGACGTCATCTCTGCTGGTCTTCGGGTATAAAGGCATCAGCCAACGCCATTTTCCTCAGTGTTTCTTGCCCCAGATGCCAGTTGCCCTCTTGGAAAGCTAAATTTTGGATAAATGACAATGTTTCCAAAAAAGTAGAAGGCAAATACAAAAAATAACAATGTATGTACATATATACAAACAAATACACCATAAGAGACTCCCCCCCAGCTAGCTATTAAGAGGGTAAATACCCTAGGAGTACCACAGAGGGGAAGGAGGGTGGGTAATCCTGACTGCAGATGCTATCCTGTTCGGACATCTACATTTATGGTAGGTACAAAACTGTACTATGTCCTTCAAGGATGCATCTGCAGTCATAACAAATGGGTAGAATACCATAGCCAAACTAGGGAGGAGGAAGAAGAATTATGGTGTAGTTAGGATCCCTTGCAGTACAGCAGTGGCAAACCCTGCTCGGGATCTAGAGTATAGAGGTAAATTATAATGCTTGGCAAATGTATGCACGGAGGTCCAAGTAGCCGCCTCAATAATGTCCTTGGTTGCCACTCCTCGTAAGAAAGCTGTGGTAGTGGCTGTAGCCCTTGTAGAATGAGGTCTTATGTTCTGTGGGATTGGTTTTCCGTGGTAGGAGTAACAGAATCTTATGCAATTTCCTATCCATTTGGAGATTGTCTGTTTGGAAATTGCTTTTCCTTCCCTTCCTGTTGCATAGGCTACTAAAAGCTGGTCAGTTTTTCTGTCACCTTTGGTTCTGTCCAGGTAGTAGCGTAACTGTCTATGTACATCCAAGGTATGCAGCAGCCTTTCCCCCCTGTTCTGTGGATTGGGAAAGAAGGTAGGTAGGTGGATTGCCTGGTTTAAAGACACTCTGGATACCACCTTAGGCATAAATGTAGGATTAGTTCTCATGGACACCCTATCTTGATGGAAGATTAGGAAGGGTTGTACTGCCATTAAGGCCTGTAGTTCCGAAACCCTCCTTGCTGAAGTAATTGCCAGTAGGAAAGCAGTTTTCCATGATAGGTGTTGCAGATCTGCTGTTGCTGCTGGTTCAAATGGAGGGAGTGTCAATTTTTCTAGCACAAAGTTCAAGTCCCATGCTGGTAATGGTGGTTTCCTAGGAGGTTTTACATTCTTGATCCCTCTGAGGAACTGCCTGAGTAGAGGATCTTGAAAAGACAGGTGGATCGAAGCTGTATTCTGCTGAAATAGCTGATGCATGTATCTTGATGGGGGAATAGGACAGGCCTGTATGTAGAAGCTCTGCCAAGTACTCTAGGATGTTAGCAATATCTATGTTAGACACATCTTTTCCTCTTTCAGTACTCCAAATGACAAATCTTTTCCATTTTCCTGCATAGTTCCTTCTTGTTGAAGGTCTGCGGGCTTCAAGGATAATGTCTTTAACCCTTTGGGATAGGTCTGGGTTAGTTGGTGCTATGTGATGTTCCAGGCAGTCAGTTGCAAGGTTTTTAGGTTTGGGTGCATGATGTTGTAGTTGTTCTGAGTTAACATCAAAGGCATCAGGGGTATTGACCACATTCTCCCCTGAGACATGCTCCTCAGCAATGGATACCAGTGTTGTCTTGGCCAATTCGGAGCTATCAGGATTATCCTTGGGCGTTCCTCTTTGATTTTCAGTAGTACCTTGTGCATCAAAGGAAGAGGTGGAAATGCATATGCTGTCAGGCCTTTCCAACTGAAGGATAGAGAGTCCACCTTCCATGCAAGTGGATGGTATGTCCTTGTGCAGAATTATTTGAGCTGGTGATTGAGTAGGGATGCGAATAGGTCTATTTGTGGCATTCCCCATTTCTTTGTGATGGCCTTGAAGATGTCCGGGTGTAGCATCCATTCGTGAGCATCCGAGGTGGTTCTGCTTAACATGTCTGCTAGGGTGTTTTCTTTTCCCGGCACAAATATTGCCTGTAACTGGATGTTGTAGCTCAGAGCCATATTCCAAAGGTCCAGAGTCATTCTGCATAGGGGTATGAATGAGTGCCTCCCTGTTTGTTGATGTACCACATGACTGTGGTGTTGTCTGTCCTTATCATTAAATGGCCTTCTTTGAGGAATGGTCTGAATTTCTGGATTGCTAGTTTTACAGCCAGCATTTCTTTTTGGTTTATGTGCAGGTGCAGCTGGTCTGGAGTCCACAATCCTTGTATGCATTTGTCCAACATGTGCGCCCCAGCCTAGGTCTGAGGCGTCCGTTGTGATGGTTTGGCTTGCTTGAAAGTTGTGGAAGGGCAAGCCTGGGTTTGACTGGCATGCTTGAGCCCACCATAGGAACTCCTGTTTTAGGCATGGTATTAGTGGGATTTCGGTTTCTAAGCTGTGCCTGTGTTGAGACCATAAATTCTTTAGGTACCACTGTAGCTTTCTCATATGCAGTCTGGCATGTGGGACCAAGATTATGCATGATGCCATGAAGCCCAAGGCCTGCAGTACTTTTCTTGCTGTTAGTTTGTTCTGCTTTGTTAATGCCAAGAAGTAAAGAGGGAGTTGTTTTGTTTTTCTGCAGTTAGGAATGCCATTTGTTTTACTGTGTCCAATTCCGCCCAAGAATGTTCTTGTTTGGGATGGTATCAGTCTTGACTTTTGTAAATTGACTGTGTATCCCAGGGCTTGTAGTAAGCAAATGACTCTTTGTAAATCTGTTGTCAGCTTGCTTTTGTTGTCCGCTTGTAGCAGGCAGTCGTCCAGGTATGGATAAATTTGGATTCCCTGTAGCCTGCAGTGGCGATTACTGATGCCAGGCATTTTGTGAATACTCTGGGCAGTAGATAAGCCAAAGGGCAATGCTGAGAATTGATAATGCTCTGATCCTGCAAGAAATCTGAGGTATCTTCTGCAATTTGGTCGTATGGGGACGTGCAGGTATGCCTCCTTGAGATCTAGAGTTACCAGCCAACACTCCTTGCCCAGCATGGGAAGAAGTTGCTGTAGGGTCAGCATTTTGAATTTTGGGACAATGGTGTATGTGTTTAAGGCGGACAGGTCGAGAATAGGTCTCCAACTTTTCTCTTTTCTTGGTACTAGGAAGAGTCTGGAGTAGAATCCTTTGCCCTGTTCTGTTATTGGTACTCTTTCCACAGCTCTTATCTTTGTTAATTGTGCTATCTGCTTTAGAGCTTCTGTTTTTTGATTTGGAGGTAGGTTTGGCATTCCTCTTTTTACTGGTAAGGTGTGGAAGTGGAACCTGTAGCCTTGGTCTATGGTTTGCAAAATCCACTTGTCTTTTGTGATATAGTGCCAATTTTTTGAAAATAAGGCTAACTTTCCGCCTAAAGGTGCTGTTATTTGCTCCCTGGTAGGCGGTGTCAGAGCCAAGTCACTGTGATTGTCCTGTTGCAGTGGCAGTGGCTGTGTCTGTGCCTCGGGTATTGCCTTGCCACTGTCGTCCTCTGTAGGCACCTCCTCTGGATTGATTTCTGCCTCTAGAGCGTCTATTCCTGCCTCTTTGAGATTTTGAGGAGTCTGGAAAGGACCAATTTTTGGCAGGCCAGTTCCTGCTAAACCTTGGGGGCTGAACCTGTAAGAAATCCTTAACTGTCTGTACAGATTTCGCCTTCTCTTCCATTTTCTTCATTACTTGCTGAGCAGGTGTACCAAATAGACTGGCCTTATCCATAGGAGCATCTAACAGCTTTGCTTTAACATGATCCGGCAAGACCTGTTCTTTCAACCATGCATGCCTTCTTATCACTGTGCCAGTCATGGCTGATCTAAATGAAGCCTCCAGTGCATCATAGCCACATTTTAAAGAATGGTTACTAACCTGCTGAATGTTATTCACCATTTCTAAAACATATTTCTTATCTAAGGAGTCATCAGTGGACAGCTTCTTAGTTAACTGATCAAGCATAAACTCTTGGTATTGGATCATATGAAACTGACAGTTTAAAGCTCTAGCTGAGAGAGTAGCAGAGGTGTAAACTTTTTCCCCCATCTCTCTAAGGACCTGGATTCCCTTTCAGAAGGAATAGGGTTTTTTGCTGAGGTCGAGGCTACTGCCTTAGGCCCCTGGGATATAGTCTCAGGATCTGCAAGTGGGGCCTTGTATAGGTGGTGATGAGTGTCTGGCACCCTGTAAAATCTATCAGGTTTGGCAGGGGCTGGAGGTAAAGTATCAGGAGCAGTGCAAACATCATTAAATGCATCATCCACAACAGGCAGTACTGGAGGTATAGCTAAGAGCCTATGTTGTGGTAAGTGCAGAAATGTCCTAAGCCTTTTTCTTGAATCTGAGAAATCTTGTCCCTGCCATTGGAATTCTTCTCTCATGGCATGTAAGGTTTCCCCAAAGGAAAATTCCTCTGGTGGAGAGGCAGATGGAATGGATTCTTCAGCATCGGAATCTTCATAAGTAGAAAAGGGAGCCTCTGGCTGATCTGTAATGTCTGAGTCATCCGAAGAATCATCAGAAGACACTGGCTCGGGGGGCTCTGCTCTAGGTCTCTTTTCTGGGGGCTGAGAGGCCCTGTCTGGGTGAGATTGGGATCCCCTAATTAAGGATATTAAATCCTCTGCCAGAGTAAGCATTTGTGAACTAGAAGTGGGCCTGTGTGAGGGGGGCTTAACAGGCACTGATTTAACAGTTTTGGCTGCTTTAGCCCTGGCAAAGGCCTTAATAGACATGGCTGCAGGAGGCCTAGCAGCACCACGTGCTGGGGTAGAGACATCCAAAGGAATGGTGTCTGATAAATCACTAGGAACCACAGTAGTAGGCAAAACTTCTGAGGCCGATTCAACTAAGGTAGCAGGAGCCTCAGTAGTAGTCATGGATTCGGCTGAAGATTGACCGGTTTTCGGTTTCGGAAACCGAGACACTCGCGCTTGCTTAACCGTGGTTTCGGCGAAACCGCGGACCGCGAGTGTCGGTCTTTTCTTTGCGTTTTTTTACCAATGTGGGTAGTCGGCGGATCCGGCAGCATAACGTACGCAAAATCTGAGCCGAAAAACTGTTCAGCAAACTCCGACCGGCGCCTAAGCGTTCATCGGTTGAAGGAAGCACAGGCGAACAGGCTGCTACGTCGTGGTCTGGGCCTAAGCAAGGCAGGCAGTAAGAGTGGAAATCTTTATGAGGTATTTGTTTCCCACAAGTTAAACAGTTACTGACTTTTTCTGACATCGGCTGAGGCAAGAAAGAGTCCCCAACGGGGTACTTAGCTTTTTAGAAGTCTTCGAAGTAGTATTCTGTAGTAGTAATCTCTGGATCTGACCGACCGGCACTTGCGAACAGCTTCTGCTTCGGGCGCCGCGCGGCAAGAAAGACTGAGGAAAATGGCGTCGGCTGATGCCTTTATACCCGAAGACCAGCAGAGATGACGTCGGGTGAAGTGCGACATCAGCCGAAGCCGGACCCAGACTTTGGAATCCGGCCGACCGAAGGGCTGCCTGACGACAGGACAACCCATTTGTTATGACTGCAGATGCATCCTTGAAGGACATCAGCCAAACCTAAAGATCAAGGATGAAAGGAAACAGTTGCTCATACTTGCTAATGGCCTTAGTCTTACCTAAATAATATCTGAGTTGCTTATGTAAATCCAAGGTGTGAAGAACTTCCTCACTGGCAGACTGCAGAGAAGGGGAAAAGTGGGCAAATTAATAAGACTGATTAACCACCTTAAGCATAAAATAAGGACTAGTTAAAAAAGATCCAGTCTCTATGAAAAACAAAAAAAAAAGGAGGGACAGCCATACGGGCCTTAAGCTCACACACCCTTCTAGCTGACGCAAGGGCCAAAGGAACAGTCTTCCACGTACAATACTGCAAAGAAGCTGAAGCTGTAGGCTCAAAATGAGCCTCAGTCAAGTTTCAAGAACAAAATTAAGATCCCAGGAAGGAGGAATAGATTTCCTGGGAGGCCTAATATGAAGGACACCTTTAAGAAATTGTTTGACTTTAAACCTAGTAGACAAAGGAGAAGTCAAAGGCAGACAAACAGAAATAGCTGAAAGGTGAGCATTAACTGAAGAGTAGGCTACCCCAGCATGGAGCAATTCACACAAACAGAAAGCCAAATGAACTTCCACAGAAAGTGGATCCTGGTTATGAGCAAGACACCAGACACAAAATCTCTTCCATTTGGATAAATAAGATTTCCTGGCAGTGGGCTTCCTCAGAGTCTGACACAAGGTTCTGTTCTGAAGGAATACAAACAGCCTGAAGAGTCACCTGACACTGGACAGCCAGAGCTAAAACCTGAAGGGACTAGTCTGCACAGGACTTAACCCCCCCCCCCCCTTTTGCTTGCTGATGTACCACATCATTGTGGTACTGCCTGTAAAGATCCTGAGAGGCCCTGAAAGGAACAGAGTATGGAAGGCCTGAAGAGCAAGGAGGATGGCTCATCCCACTGATGATATGGTCCACCCTCTGACAAATGGACCAAAGACCTTGAACCTTTAGAGGGCTGAAAGAAGCCCACCACCTCATGTCTGAAACATCTGAAAAAGGTTCCAGAGAGGGGACAGGGTGCTGTAAAGGAAGCCCTCTGTTAAGAGATAGCTGATGAATCCACCATTGAAGCATGGAAGAAGAGGAACTAGAAAGTCCAAAGAATGAGAATGTTGTAGCCATACTGACTTTAGGAACCAATGTAGCTTTCTCATATAAAGTCTGGCTAGAGGAAGCACAGGAACGGTGAAAAGCCATTTAATAACCCAGCGCCCTTAGAAACTCCCTGGTTGTAGTAAAGACCTGAGGAAGAAGGGACTGAAAAAGGAAATTAGAGTCAGAGCCTAGGGTGGTGGCAAGGATAACAGCATAAGAATGGTCTGGAGCCTGCATCTGAGAAAAACATGATCCTGAGTCAGGAAACATTTCTAAAAATTTACTGTAAACCTAGGCTTTTGAAACAGGCAAACAGCATAGTGGAGGTGCTGAAGCAGGATCTCTGGAAAGGAAGCCTGAATGAGCAGGTCATCCAGGTAAGGTAAGAGGTGTACCCCCCCCCCTCAACTTGCAAAAGGCAATCACAGGAGCGAGGCATTTGATGAAGAAAGACCCTTGGGGCAGTAGAGAGGGCAAAGCAGAGAACTGAAAATGCAAGGAAGAAACAGAGAAATGCAAATATTTCCTGAAATGGCGATAAATAGGGATGTAAAGATAGGAATGCTTGACATCCAGAGAGACTAGGAAAGCTTGAGGTAGAAACAGAAAACAGGGTCTTAAGAGAGTATATGAAAAGGAAGGAACCTTCGGAAAGGTATTGAGTTGAGAAAGATCCAAAATGGGCCTCCAGGTGCCTTTTTTTTCCCCAGGGAACCAAAAACATTCTGGAATAAAACCGTTTTCCCTTTTGAGGAGCGGAAACTCCTGGATAGTGCCTTGAGACAAAAGGCTCCAAAATACATCTGGAAAAAAGGACAGCTGTTCCTGAAGAGTTTGAGGAATTCCAAAAAAAAGAAGGGATTTCCACACTATGAACTACCCCTGACGAATGATGGACAGAATCTAAGAATCCTGAGTGATCCTTAACCAGTTGTGAAGAGACCGGGAAAGATGAAGAAATAAAGGAACCTGATTTAGGAGAGACAGTAGACAGAACTTGGCTTGTCTGGAAAAGGAGGCTTCTGAGTAGTACCAGCTTGACTAGACTTAGGAGGAGGAGCCCTTCTAGACCCCATTTTACCTTTGGGAGGAGAGCAAGACTGTCTACGTACAAAGGCATGCTTGGAAGGAAAATTCCTCAAATATGGGAGCAGGGGAAACAAAAATCGTTCAATACCTGCAAGGCCTTTCATTCTCCTACATGGACTTAAAAATCTCAGCAGCTGCAGAGCCAGAGAGATTTTTACTGTCAAGAGGAGGATCCATCAATTTAGCCTTAATATCAGGCAAAGACAATAATAATGTCTTAACACAGAACCAAAGACAGCAGCTAGTATCCGACGGCATAATGTAAGCAAAAGCGGAGCCGAAAAACTCTTCAGCAAATTCCGACCGACGTCTAAGCGTCCGTCGGTTGAAAGAAGCACAGGCTAGACAAGCTGCTACGTCGTGGTCTGGGCCTAAGCAAGGTAAGCAGTAAGAGTGGAAATCTTTATGAGGTATTTGTTTCCCACAAGTTAAACAGTTATTCACTTTTTCTGACATCGGCTGAGGCAAGAAAGAGTCTAACGGGTACTTAGCTTTTAGAAGTCTTCGGTAGTAGTAATCTCTGGTTCTGACCGACCGGCACTTGCGAACAGCTTCTGCTTCGGGCGCCACGCGGCAAGAAAGACTGAGGAAAATGGCGTCGGCTGATGCCTTTATACCCGAAGAACTGCAGCTATGACGTCGGGTGAAGTGCGACACCAGCCGAGGCCAGACCCAGACTTTGGAATCCGGCCGACCGAAGGGCTGCCTGACGACAGGACAACCCATTTGTAAGGACTGCAGATGCATCCTTGAAGGACATCCTTCCCCTTAAAATCAGAAAGGTCAGAAATAACCAAATAAGCCTGAGAGAGAAGCGCTAAAACATATCTGGTCATATGGGTCTGGCAGTTAACAGTTCAAAAGGCCAGGGTAGCAACAGTGTACACCTATTTGCCTAACCCTTCCATGGCCCTACTATCTTTATCAGAAGGAAGTAATTTAGTAGAAAGCAAAAATTTAGAAGGTTTGTCAGAAGAAACAGACAACAAAGGGATCAGCAGAAGGACATTTGTAAAGAAACTTACAATCATCAGTCACTTTATAAAACCCATCAAGTTTTTTAGGGGCTGGGAATCAGAAGACTGAGAGGCTGCTGAAAAGGTGTCTAACAGGGCAGCAACGACAGCATGGAAATCAGAGGGCTTAGGAGACTCCATTTGCAGGAGTTCATAATTCCTCTCTTAAATGCCAGAAACCTGGGTATAGTCACATTTGAAATATACCATCATATGAGAGATAATATCCTCAAAAGAAAGCTCTTCAAAGGAAAAATCTAGGCTAATGGAATCCTCCTCCTCCTCAGAAAGTACAGTTGTGTACCTACCATAAATGTAGATGTTCGAGTGTATTCACTGTTGCAGTCATTACTCTTGGGTTATCCTGCTGGCAGGCTACCCACAGTCGTCCAGAATTCCAAAGTATAAGCCCGGCGTCGGTTGTTGTCGCCTCTTCCCTGACGTCAGTGCGCCAGGGGTATAAAAGATGCAACCGACGCCATTTTCTTCAGTTTTTCTTGCCCCAGATGTCAGGTGCCCCAATATTGGATGGCTGAAAGAACATGCCAATAAAAATACATACACAAAAATAACATGTCCTTCATCTACAAGCAAACACACCAAAAAGTTTGTATAGGATAGAGAAGTGCAGATAAGTCCCAGCAAGGAAAAGGGGGATGGTGGGTGGGTAACCTGGACTGCAACAGTGAATACACTCGAATGAGAAGTTATGTACCTACCATAACGTTCCATGTTAGTTGTCTTCTTCTCGCCTTCTTTCTTGCTGTATGGGTTCGGAGCCGATCCTCGGCTCCGACTCGGCCTATACTAAAGCTCGAGAGCTATTTTTACTGGCTCGAGGCTACCCTGTATCCCACAATGCTAGGCGCTAACTACCCAGATCTCGTTTGATAGATAACACCATAGCAGTTCTGATCCCAGAACAAAGGAGAAAGAGGAATATCTATATATATCTATATCTATCTATATATATATATATATATATATATATATATATATATATATATATATATAAAACATACCCAGAAAAGATCCTTTTGGTCTGTCCAGGCTAGGGGGTTGGAGGGTGGGACGCAAGAAAGAAGGCGAGAAGAAGACAACTAACATGGAACGTTATGGTAGGTACATAACTTCTCAATGTTAAGTTGTCAATCTCGCCTTCATTCTTGCTGGATGGGACCGCGTCCATAGCACGTCAGCCCTGGGTGGCTCATTGGAACAGACTCTTGAGGACGGTGGAACCAAAATTAGCTCGGCTTCTGGAGGCCATGTCCAGTTTGTAATGAGAAATAAAGGTATGAGGAGAGGCCCATGTGGCTGCCGCACAAATGGAGTCTATAGGTAACCTAGCCTGAAAAGCTATTGACGTAGCTAAGGCTCTAGTTGAGTGGGCTCTAGGTTTTGAAGGAAGTTCTTGACTCCTCAGTTCATAGATGAAAATGATCACAGAGGCCATCCATCTGGAAAGGGTTACTTTGGAAACTGGAAGGCCTTTCTTCCCTTCCGCATAAGACAGGAAGAGCTGCTCAGATTTCCTAACTTGCTTGGTTCTATCCAGGTAGTAACGGAGTTGACGATGAACATCCAAAAAATGCAACTTTTGTTCTTCTCTGTTGGAGTAATTAGGGAAGAAAACTGGGAGATCGATAGTCTGGTTTAGATTTGCCTCGAAAGATATCTTGGGTAAAAAAAGATGGGTTAGTTCTGAGGGATACTCTATCTTTATGGAAAATCAGATAAGGAGGACGAACGCAAAGGGCGTGAAGCTCTGAGACTCTCCTCGTGGAAGTTATGGCCACTAGAAATAGAGTTTTCCATGAGAGTAACTTCAAGGAACAGGAAGCCGCAGGTTCAAATGGAGGGAGAATCAAAGAGGTTAAAACCAGATTCAAATCCCACTGTGGTGGGGGATCTCTGATTGGGGGCTTAAGTAAAAATATACCTTTAAGGAAGGCTTTACAAAGTTTATGAGACATAACAGTGGAGTCCGACAGGCCAACATGAAAATTTGAAATGGCCGCTAACTGAACTCTGAATCCTGACTGAAAAAGTTCAGCCAAGAAATCTAGGACTGATTGGATAGGTGCCGTGAAAGGATCCATGTTTCTAGTTTCTGCCCAGAAGGAGAAACGTTTCCATTTGCTAGCATAAATCCTCCTGGTAGAAGATTTGTGGGAAGCTAGAATGATGTCACGCACCGAATGGGAAATAAAGGGAAGCCTAGCTAAGGTTGGAAGTGGAGCAACCAAGCTGTGAGGTTGAGAGAGAGGAGGGAGTGGTGCAGCTTGCCCGACTGATGGGTCAAGAGGTGTGGCACTGGGTCCATATGCCAGGGCTGCTCCAAGAGGTAATGATGCAGGAACGGAAACCAGATTTGTCGAGGCCAGTAAGGGGCAATGAGGATCATTGTGGATCTCAATGCGGTAGCTTTCTGAATCAGCTGTGTTATTAATGGAAAGGGGGGAAAAGCGTACAGAAGACCCCGGGGCCAATCGTGGACTAGAGCATCTCTGGGGGGGTGGCCAGGAAGAGAGTGAAGAAGTCGTGGCACTTGCTGTTTTGAGGTGTTGTGAAAAGATCGCAGCAAGGCTGACCCCATCGTTGGAAAATCTCTTCCACTACTGACTGCTTGAGAGACCACTCGTGCGGCATGAGAATGGCTCTGCTCAGCCTGTTCGCTATTACGATGGACTTCCCGGGGATATGCGTTGCTATCAGAAACCGCTGAGAAGAGATCGCCCACTGCCAGGGTCTGAGTGCTTTTCGACACAAGGGGTAGGACTTGGTTCCGCCCTGCTTGTTGATGTACCACACTACGGACATATTGTCCGTCTGAACTGCAATAGTCCCTATGGGAAGAGAGTCCTGAAGGGCTTGCAATGCTAAATGTACTGCTCTCATCTCCAGGACATTTATGTGCAGGTGGCACTCGAAAGGTTGCCATGTGCCCTGGACTGTCCTGCCCTCAAAATGCCCCCTCCCCCGATCAGGGAGGCGTCCGTTGTCACCGTATCAACCAGGGGAGAAGAACAAAGGGTCTGCCCTGAATGACTTGAAGGGAGACCATCCACCAAGACAGGTGTTTCTTGCATGATTGGGTGATTAGAATGCTGTGTGACATTGGAAGCTGTTGAAAGGACCACTGGGAAAAGAGCATCCACTGAAGGATCCGCATGTGAAAGCGAGCTAGGGGAAGTAACGTAATGGCTGCTGCCATGAGACCTAAAGTCTTCAGTACAAACCTGGCCTGGATTCTGTTGCTCTGAAGAAGGATGTGAACGTGTGTGCGAATATCTGAAATTCTCTGTGCGGTTAGTTCTGCGGACAGTTCGGCTGTGTCCAATATGGCGCCTATGAAAGTAATAGACTGACAAGGCGACAAGGCAGACTTTTCGAAATTTATGGAGATACCTAGCTCTTTGCAAGTTTGAATGGTGTAATCTCTGGACTGAAGAAGTTGACGCCTGGTGGTGGCGGTAAGGAGCCAGTCGTTCAGATATGGAAACACCTGGAATCCTTGACGTCTCAGATGAGCCGTGACCACTGCCATGCATTTGGTGAACACTCGGGGGGACTGTAGTGAGACCAAAGGGCAGGGCCCTGAACTGGTAGCGACTGCCCCCAGCCGGAAGCGGAGAAACCTCCTGGAGCGCCTGTGCATCTTGATGTGGTAGTACGCATCCTGAAGGTCTATAGAGCACATCCAATTGTCCTGGCCCAAAAAGGGTAGCATGGACTGTAGCGTGACCATCCGGAACTTCGTTCTTTGGACAGACCTGTTTAGCCTGCTGAGATCCAAAATTGGTCTCCAGTCCCCTGTCTTTTTTGGTACCAAAAAGAACTTGGAGTAGATTCCAGATCCTTGCTGGTCTGCTGGGACTGGTTGGATGGCTCTTTCTTAGCAGTTTTCAGACTTCTAATACTGCTTGTTCCCTTAGACCGGGTGGAACATCTGGAAGGGGCCTTTTTGGCTGTGTTGGGGTGTGGGCAAAGGGAAGTTCATAACCCTCGGATATGATTGACCGTACCCATCTGTCTTGGGTGAGGGAGAGCCAGGCTTCTGGGTACAGTGATAATGTTCCCCAGACTGCCTCTGAAGGCGGACAGTCGGGCAGCATCTCAGGGATGCTGGAAGGGCTGGCCAGAGACAGCTTCTCTGCTACCCTGATTCTGCGGACCCCTTCTGCCCCTAGGGCGGCATCTGTTATTGTCCCCCCCCGCCTCTAGAGGGGAACTCACCTCGTGTGTCAGGCGTGACTCCCTGTGGTTTGCAAAACCACATTTTTCCACCCTTCTGACCCTTAGGGTATGGTCTAGACGGGGTGGAAAACCGGACTCCCATGGCAGACAGAGTCTTGCCATCCTGTTCGCATCTGGTCAAAGTATCCTTCACTTGAGGTCTGAACAACGCCAAACCATCAAAGGGGGAGTTAGTGAAGGACACCTTGAAGGGGTCAGCAGTTACAAAGCCGCATCCAGGCGTGACGCCTTAAGGCCACGCCTGTGCCTGCAGCCCTACTCGCCCCATCGGCCGCATAAGAAATAAGCCACATGGAGGAGTTAACAATCGAGTTCAGGGTTGCCAGCTGGGAGTTGATTTTGTCTTGAGACCCCGCAGCTGTTGGATCCTGTAAAGTATCACCCATTTCTTTGAGAATGTCTCTTTGAAGGCGGGTATGATGACATAAGTAATTCAGCGACCGCATGGTAAAGGTCGCTGAAGAAAACATCTGCTTGCCGTACCTATCCATAGTCCTACGTTCCTTATTAGGAGGATGGATCGGTACTGAAGGATCAGCCAGTTCCTTCTTAGTGGCCACCGCCATCACCATGGCATCAACAGGGACACCCTTGGTTAAAAACTGCTTATCAGAAAGGGCTGTGATAAATTTTGAAGGCCTCCGTGGGGTAGGTTCCATAGTGTCAGGGGCCGTCCATGCCTTCCGTGCCACCACTTCCATGAGGGGGTCAAAGGGCGGAGACACCCAGGAGGCGGAAGGGCAAGAACCAAAAGCCTCTAGGTAAACAGACTCGTCCTCGGAAGGATTGAGGGTAGACCAGTTCCCCCTCTGCTTGAGGATCTCAAGGATGTCAGAAAAAGAGACATCCTCAGAGGGGGTCCGTGGGGACCCTTCTGACATCCAAGTCGGTATCGGATGTGACGGACTCAGTAGAGTCCACATGCTTCCTCTTGCATTTCCTTTTCCGAGGGGGCTCCCCTGACAGATCAGGGGAGGCCACTGAAGAGGAGGATGCTCCCAATGGGGGCACCGGAGGCGTTGGATCTCTGCGGTCGGGGTCGAGAGGATGGGTAGAGACCGTAGCAGGCACAACAGTGGGAGGAGTTGAGGGAGCTGACCGAGGAGCAGGCACAGGGGCCAGCACACTCCTCATGACCTCAAAGGCACCCCTATCAGGCAGGGAAGAAGGTCCCCGCTCTGAAGAGATAAGGACCCCTCCCGGCACAGAGAGGGACGGCTCCGAGGCCGATGTCGGGGCTGAACTCACCCGCGCCGAGGCTCTGAGAGGGAGAATGGGGTCGGACAAGGGTCCGATGCCACTCGGCCCCTCGGAGCCGACGAGGAAGTCCCGGCGCCCGGCACCCGGATCCCTCCAAGGATGGAACCATGGAAGAGATCGGAGCCGACGACGGAGCAGAAAGGTGTGGTATCGGCTCCGACGTGTTGAAGGTCCCGGCTCCCACGAACTCCGGCTCCGAGCTCAGAGGAAGAGCCAGAGGAGGAATCGACGATAGAATGGGAATAGCCGCTGTCTGTTGAGAAGGGCTCTGAAGCATATGGGCCCGTGCCTGCGACTTAAGGAGTCTGCTAACCACCCTCTCGAGGTCGTGTTCAGAAAGCCCGGAAGACCGAGAGGAATGGGACCGATGGCTCCGCTCTGAAAGCAAAGGAGATCTCGAAGCCGAATGGACTGACTCCAAAGAAGGAGACATGGAGCACTTACGGCTCGCAGACGGTTCCGACACAACGATTGGCGCCGACTGAGTCTTGGAAGCATCGGCTCCAGCCGGAGCCAACGTAGGAGCACTAAGAGCACCACTGGTCGAAGGCTCAGTTCTTGGAGCAGACGGTTTTGTGGGCTTCGAAGGTTTGCCCGAAGAAGACTTGGCCGGGGAACCTTCGGGTTTCAACGAGCCTCGTAAAATAAGCTTGTTTCTGCATTCCTGCAGGACTCTTGGACTGAATGCATGGCAGACAGAACAAGAGTCCTGCAGGTGCAGAGGGCCCAGGCAATAAACACAAGAAGTGCGACCGTCTGTCAGAGACATCTTCTGACAGCACGAGTCACACTTCTTGAAGCCTGAAACCCTGGAATCCTTAGACATCCTGACAAGGATGACAAGTCACACACACACAAACACCCACACTCAAACTTACTCAGTCTGGTCACACACACGCACACACAAAGACTGAGACTATTTAGACTGACAAATAGAGAATTTTAAACTAAATTAAACATAAGAATAAACTAAGATGTAAGCTAAAAATTAACCCGAAGGCCTAGTAATCTATGGAGTGGGGTAGGTAACGAGAAGTAGTTAGAAGCAAACCCGAAAGGGAACTATCTAAGGTGGGGATACACTACAGGGGTAAAGTGGCTCTAATAGAAAAACTATTACTACCAAAGGGAAGAAAAAAAAAACAACCTTACCAGAAGAGATTTTTATAAATCTAACCCGAGAGCCGGCAAAAATGCAACCTTGCAGCTGAAGTGGCAAACGAGATCTGGGTAGTTAGCGCCTAGCATTGTGGGATACAGGGTAGCCTCGTGCCGGTAAAAATAGCTCTCGAGCTTTAGTATAGGCAGAGTCGGAGCAGAGGATCGGCTCCAAACCCATCCAGCAAGAATGAAGGCGAGATTGACAACTTAACATCATCTATATTTATGGTAGGTACACAACTGTACTATGTTCATCGTGTTTCACTGTTGCAGTCATTACTGTTGGGTTGAATCCCAAAGCTGAGGTAGGGTGGCTGGGCTAAATAGGATTAGGAGAGGCTATGAGGCCCTGGAGAACTGCAGTGGCAAAGCCTGCTCTGGACTTGCAGTAAAGAGGTAAGTGGTAGTGCTTTGTGAAGATGTGCACTGAGCTCCAAGTTGCAGCCTCCACAACATCTTCGGTTGGTACTCCTCCGAGGAAGGCTGCTGAAGTGGCTGCTGCTCTGGTGGAATGAGGTCTAATGTCCTTAGGCACTGATTTGCCATGCTGAAAATAGCAGAAATGGATGCAGTGGCCTATCCATTTAGAAATGGTCGGTTTTGAGATAGCCTTTCCTTGTGAACTTGCAGCATATGACACTAAAAGTTGCTCAGTCTTTCTGAAAGCTTTAGTTCTGTCCAAGTAGAATCTTAACTGCCTGTGTATGTCCAAAGAATGCAGAATTTTCTCACCCTTGTTCTGTGGATTAGGATAAAAGGTTGGCAAGTGAATGGTTTGGTTGAGGGCCACACTGGACACCACCTTAGGCATAAAGGTAGGGTTCATTCTCAGAGAAACCCTGTCTGGATGGAAAATGATGAAAGGTTCCACAGCCATGAGTGCTTGTAACTCTGAGACTCGCCATGCAGAGGTTATTGCTAGGAGCAGAGCTGTTTTCCAGGATAAGAATTTTATATCTGCTGTTGATGCTGGCTCGAAAGGAGGCAGTGCGAGTTTTTCCAAAACATAATTGAGGTCCCAGGGCAGAACTGGTGCTCTCCTTGGAGGCCTAATGTTTTTGGCCCCTCTGATGTACTGCCTTATTAAAGGATGAGAAAAGATAGGTGGTTCCGTAGTGTAATGGGCTGAAATGGCAGAGGCATGAATCTTAATAGATGAGAAAGAAATGCCTTTGTTTAGCATCTCAGTTAGGTATTGTAAAATCTGAGGGATATTTGGTACACACATGTCTATACTTGTTCCTGGTTCCAAGCAGAGAATCTCTTCCATTTTTCTGCATAAGATTTTCTGGTACTGGACCTCCTGGCCTCCAAGATAACATCCATAACAGCTTTTGAAAGAGGAGTGCTCTGAATGGCTATATTATCCGCCATGCTGCCAGATTTAAAGTCCTGAGTTGGCTGTGCAGGATCTGTTTTGTTGGGTCAGCAAGTGAGAAGTTAGAGGCAGTATCCATGCTGGACCTTGAGACCAGCTCTTCAGGATTGGGTACCAGTGCTGGCGTGGCCAGTCTGGAGCAATCAGTATCATTTTTGGCTTCTCTTGTCTGACCTTTAAGAGTACCCTGGGAAGGAGAGGCAGTGGGGGAAAGGCATATACTGTTAAATTTTTCCAGCTGAAGGATAGGGCGTCCACTTTCCATGCTTGCTTGTGATAAATCCTTGTGCAAAATCTCTGCAACTGGCAGTTGTGAGGGGAGGCAAATAGATCTATGTCTGGGCATCCCCATTTCCTTATTATCATGCTGAAGACTTGTGGATCCAGTTTCCATTCGTGGGGATCCATGAGGTTTCTGCTTAGTTTGTCTGCCAGAGTATTTGTTTTTCCTGGCAGGAATTGTGCTTGCAGGTGAACTTGAAAGGTCAATGCTGTGTCCCATAAGGTCACTGCTTGTCTACAGAGGGGGTAGGAATGTATACCTCCCTGTTTATGTACCACATGACCGTAGTGTTGTCTGTCTTTACCAGTAACTGTCCTGGATGAAGTAGGTCCTTGAAAGCTGTCAGGGCATTTTGAACAGCTAGCATCTCTTTTTGATTGATGTGTAGATGCATCTGGTTTGCAGGCCATGTGCCCTGAATACATATTCCTGCCATATGGGCTCTCCAGGCATAATCTGATGCATCAGTTGTCAGTGTTTGTCTGGCTGGGGGTAAACTGAGTGGCAGACCTTCGTTGTGGTGAAGGGCTTCTGCCTGCCATCGAAACTCCTGTTGCAAGCAGGGAATGAGTGCAATTACTGTCTCCAGGCTGTGGCAATGTTGAGTCCAAACACTTTTTAGGTACCATTGTAGTTTCCTCATATGTAGTCTGGTATATGGAATTACTAGAATGCAGGATGCCATGAAACCCAAGGCCTGCAGGATTTTCCTTGCAGATAAGTGTGTTTTTGTTGTCAAATTCCTGAAGTAGTCAGTTGCTTTTGTTTGTCTGGCATGAGATAAGCCATCTGGGCAGTTGTATTTAGGCTTGCACCCAGGAATATTCTCTCTTGAGAGGGCACTAGTTTTGATTTCTTTTCGTTTACTGTGTACCCTAGGCCAATTAGTAATCTTTTTACAAATGCCAGATGCTTTTAGTAGAATGTGTTTGTTCTCTGCTTGAATTTGGCAGTCGTCCAAGTAGGGGTATATTTGAATTCCTTTTTGTCTGCAAAACACAATTACTGGTGCCAGGCATTTTGTGAAGACTCTGGGCATAGTAGATAAGCCAAAGGGCAGTGCAGTAAATTGGTAATGCATTGAGCCAGCTATGAATCTGAGGTATCTTCTGCAAGATTGTCTGATTGGGACATGCAGGTATGCCTCTTTTAGGTCCAAAGTTATGAGCCAAGCTTTCTTGCCCAGCATGGGCAGTAGATGCTGTAGAGTCAACATCTTGAATTTTGGAACTTCCAGAAACGTATTTAGTATAGACAGGTCCAGTATTGGTCTCCAGGTTTTGGCCTTTCTGCGTACTAGGAAAAGTCTGGAGTAAAATCCTTGACCCTGCTCTTGTTGTGGTACATGCTGAATGACCCTCATATCCATGAGGGCTGTAATTTGTTTTTGTGCCTCTGCCCATTGATTGTGTGGCAGGTCTGGCATACCTTTTGACCTTGGTAAAGTGTGAAAATGGAACCTGTAGCCTTGGGACACTATGTTCAGGACCCATTTGTCTTGGGTAATCCAATGCCAATTTGATGAAAAAAGTGCTATTTTTCCCCTAAGGGGGCTGCCAAAAGAAAAGTGCTTGGATCTGGTAGAGGAAAGTCATTGGGACTGTTTCCTGAAAGGTTGTGATTTATCTTCTCCGCTTTGGAGGTAGGAGCACCCCATTCTTTAGGCCTCTATGAGCCTTGGGGTTGAGATCTGCCTCTGGGACGCCTGTATCTGCCTCTTTGTGGTCTGTCTGACGCTGGAAAGGACCAATTTTTAGAAGGCCAGTTTCTGCTAAACCTGGGTAGCTGTGCCTGTAAGAAATCCTTGACTGTCTGCATGGATTTTGCTTTATCCTCCATTTTTTTTAACACCTCTTCTGCTTTAGTACCAAACAAAGTATCATGCTGTAATGGTGCATCTAATAATTTTGCTTTAACATGATCAGGCAGATTTTGTTCTTTTAACCAAGCATGCCTTTTAATAACAGAACCTGTAACAGCTGCCCTGCAAGAGGCCTCCAGAGAATCATAGCCACATAGCAAAGTATGCTTTCCCACTTGTTCAGCTGCATGCAATAAATCCTGCAATTCCTTGTTCTCTGAACATTCAGTATTTGTCAACATTTTCTGTTTAAGCAGTGACATTAAATATTGCTGATATTTAAGCATATGAAACTGACAATTTAAAGTCCTTACGGCCAGGGTTGCAGATGTGTAGACTTTCTTCCCCCATCTGTCTAGAGACCTGGAATCCCTTTCAGAGGGGACGGGGTTTTTTGCAGTGGAAGCTTTAACCCCTTTGGACCCTGAGACACAGTTTCTGGGTCAGCAGCGGGGTTTTTATACAGGAATTTATGAGAACCCGGGACCCTGTAGTATCTGACTGGCTTAACAGGAGCAGTGGGTAAAGTGTCTGGGGACAGGCCGGACTCTGAAAATACATCATCTACAATGTCTAGAACAGGTGGAATAGCAAGGGGTCTGGGCTGAGGAAGTAGCAGAAAGTCTCTGAGCCTTTTCTTATATTCAGAATAATCTTGGCTCTCCCAGTGGAAATGTCCCTCATGGTATGCAGGGTTTCCCCAAAAGAATAATCCTCAGGAGGAGAGGCTGAAGGGATGGATTCTTCAGCATGAGAATCCTCATAGGGAAGCATGGAGTAATCCTGTTCAGAAGAGGAATCAGAGGAAATATAAACCTTATCAGAAGAATCATACTCTGTCTCTTGCCTAGGCCTCATCATGTGGGGGATGGGAGCCCCTGATCAAAGTAATTAGGTTTTCGGACATTTTAAGCATCTGTTTTTTAGGCATGGAAGTCTGAGTAGGAGAATGCTGTACTTGCTTCTTTGTCTTTAGTGCTGCTTTAGTCTTTGAAGCTGAAGATGGCTTAATATATAGTTGTGTAGGTCTGAAGACACCCTCAGAAGCCTATGCCTGCTCAGCGGCTATGGACCCATTTGAGGGCATGATTTCCGAATGTCCAATACCTTGAGTTTCCAGAGGCACAGTCGGCTCCACGTGGGAGTCGGAAGCGGCCTGTGGCTCTGAGGTAGCGGGCGCCAGGGGCTGCGAAAGCACCTCACTGAGAACCAGCGACTGGCCTAGCAGAGGTTTCGTCGTCTGTTTTGGACCTCGAATGCCTATCTTTTTCCCTTGTCCTTGTGTTTTTTGTAAACTCCGGATGTCGGCTGATCAGATGGCATTATATAATTAAATCTTCGGCCAAAGTAATGGAATGCAAAATCGAACAGACGCTTGACAGTGCGTTGGTTAAATCTAGCACAAAACCGACAACTAGCAACATTATGGTCAGGGCCTAGGCAAGGACTACAGTAAGAGTGAAAATCCTTATGAGGTACTTGCTTCCCACAAGAAATACAATTGTTAACTTTTTCTGGCATCGGTCTGGAGCAAGAAAAAAGTTTCCCCAACGGGGTACTTAGCTTTAATGAAGACTTCGGTTCTGAAATTCTAATTTGAAAATCTCAGGAGACGGCCGACCGGCACTTGCGAACTGCTTTATCTTCGGGCACCGCGCAGCTAGAAAGACTGAAGAAAATGGCGTTGGTTGCATCTTTTATACCCCTGGCGGACCTATACTTTGGAATTCTGGCCGACTGCGGGTAGCCTGCCAGCAGGATAACCCAAGAGTAATGATTGCAATAGTGAAACAACATGAACATCCATATTTTAATGGAGAAGGAATCTGAGAGGAGTAGGCCAAAGACTCTTTCCCAGAGTCCAACTCTCTATCAGAAGAGTCATGCTCCCTAGGCCTATTAAGAGTAACAGATGACTGGGGTGGGGGGGGACAGAAACTCCATAGGGAGACGTCAAGGCCATGAGAGCATTAAACAAAATCAGTGCAAAATCCTACCATTCATGCTGAGGATTCCTTGGGACCAAAGAAAATGTACAGTTGTGTACACTTACCATAAATGTAGATGTTTGAGTGTATTCACTGTTGCAGTCATCACATTTAGGTTATCTGCTTGTAGTAGCCCGCAGTCGGCCTGATTAAAGTCTTGGGTCCTGCTTCAGTTGCCGTCTCTTCTTCTGTGACGCCAGGTCATCAGGGGTATAAAAAATGCAGCTGACGCCATTACATCAGTTTTTCTTGCCCCAGATGTCAGGTGCCCCCCTAATGGGAAGCAATTAAATATATAAAAACACAAGGTTATACCTCCAACAAAAAAGCAAATACACTAAAAAGCTTTTAAGCATTGTAAAGGAAAGTAGAGGTAAAGCCAAAAGAAGTCAGGGGGCTGGAGGGAGGGTAACCAGGACTGCAACAGTGAATACACTCGAACATCTACATTTATGGTAAGTGTACACAACTGTACTATATTGTTCTTCGTGTTTCACTGTTGCAGTCATCACATTTGGGTAGATTCCCAAAGCTAAAGTTGGGAGGAGGAATTTAAATAGCATTAGTACCAGCTATAAGGCCCTGCAAGACTGCAGTGCCAAAGTCAGCTCTGGCTTTGGAGACAATTAGCAAATGATAATGCTTGGTGAAAGTATGTACAGAACTCCAGGTAGCAGCTTCGAGGATGTCCCTGATAGGGACGCCTCTGAGAAAGGCTGTAGAGGTAGATGCAGCCCTGGTTGAGTGGGGTCTTTTGCCCTCTGGGATAGGTTTTCCATGGTGCTTATAGCAGAAATTAATGCAATGGCCTATCCATTTAGAAATGGTTTGCTTTGAAATAGCCTTCCCTTCTGTCCCTGCAGCAAATGCCACCAGCAGTTTTCAGATTTCTTTGAGGTGTAGTCCTGTCCAAGTAGAATCTAAGTTGTCTGTGCACATCTAAGGAGTGCAGTATCTGTTCCCCTTTGTTCTATGGATTAGGAAAGAAGATTGGCAAATGAATGGACTGATTAAGAGCCACACTGGATACCACCTTGGGCATGAAGGAGGGATTGATTCTGAGGGACACCCTGTCCGCATGAAAGATGATGAAAGGCTCCACTGCCATAAGGGCTTGTAATTCAGATACTCTTCTTACTGAAATGCTTGCTAAAAGGAACACTGTTTTCCAAGAAAGAAATTTTAAATCTGCAGTAGCAGCTGGCTCTAAAGGAGGAAGAGTTTCTCCAAGACAAAGTTAAGGTCCCAGGCTGGAGTTGGAGCTCTCCTGGGTGGCCTTAAATTTTTGGCCCCTCTGAGGAACTGCTTGAGCAGTGGGTGAGAGAAGAAGGGAGGTTCTGTGTTATAATGAGCTAAAATGGCTGAGGTGTGAATTTTGATGGAGGAAAAGGACAAGCCCTTGCGAAGCATCTCAGTTAAGTATTGTAAAATCTGAGGTAGATGGGCGCTACTGTGCTCATGCCTTGAGACTGGCTCCAAGCACAGAATCTTTTCCATTTTGCAGCATTAGATTTTCTAGTACTACTCCTCCTTGCCTCTAAGATATCCATCACTGGTTTACTGAGGGATGGTAAAGGAGAGATTAAGTAATTAGTCAGGCTGCTAGGTTCAGTGTTTGAAGCGGAGGGTGCAAAATTCGTTCTCCTGCTGAGACAACAGGGCAGGAATACGAGGCAGGGGCCATGGGGCCAAGTGTGACACATTGCGCAAGAGGGGGTACACCAGTTTTGGTGTGGCCAGTCTGGTGCAATCAGAATCATTCTTTGCTTGTCTTGTTTGATCTTTAGTAGTACTTTGGAGAGCAGAGGCAGAGGAGGAAAGGGATAAACTGATAGGTTTTTCCAGCTGAAGGACAGAGCAACCACTTTCCAAGCTTGTTTGTGGAGAATCCTTGTGCAAACTTTGTCCAACTGATAGTTCTGGGGGGAGGCAAACAGGTCTATATCTGGGCTGCCCCCATTTGCTTGTCAACATGTGAAAATCCTTGGTTCCAGTTTCCACTCGTGTGGGTCCATGAGGTTTCTGCTTAGTCCGTCTGCCAGTGTATTTTGTTTTCCTGACAGGAATTGAGCTTGTAGATTCACTTGGTAGCTCAAGCCTGTGTTCCACAATGCCTTGGCTAGTCTGCAGAGGGGGTAAGAATGTGCATCCCCCTGCTTGTTTATGTAACACATAATAGTGGTGTTGCCCGTCTTTACCAATAGTTGTCCTTTTTGATTGATATGCAAGTGCATTTGACTTGGGTTCCATTTGCCCTGAATGCACTTCCCTGCCAGGTGAGCCCCCCCATGCATAGTCTGATGCATCTGTTGTTAGGGTTTGGGTGGCAGGGACTAGTGTGAATGGTAGTCCCTTGTTTTGGTGGCAGGCCTCTGCCCACCAAAGGAACTCTAGGCGTAGGTAAGGTATGATCGGAATCATTTGACACCATAGGCTTTTTAGATACCACTGTAGTTTCCTCATATGCAGTCTTGCATATGGAATTAGAAAAATACAGGAGGCCATGAACCCCAAGGCTTGCAGTATTTGCCTTGCAGATAGCAGGGTTTTTGTGGCCACTTGTTTGAAGTAGGTTGTCAAATGAATCTGTTTCTCTGGCGTGAGGAAAGCCATCTGGGAAGTTGTATTCAAGCTTGCTCCCAGGAATACAAGTTGTTGACAGGGTACCAGGTGTGATTTCTTTTCATCATTCAGAGTCTCTACCAGAAGGGGTAGGATTTTTAGCAGTAGAAGCCTTAATGCCCTTGGGTCCCTGTGAAATAGACTGTGGAACCGCAATAGGATTTTTAAAAAGGAACTTGTGAGAATCAGGAACCCTGTAATATCCATCGGGTTTTCTGGGAGCAGGAGGCAAAGAATCAGGGGCCAAACTAGATTCCGAAAAGGCATCATCAACAATGTCTAGTACAGGAGGTATAGCTAAAGGCCTATGCTGAGGCAGGAGTAAGAAATCTCCAAGCCTCTTTTTAGAATCAGAAAAATCCTGGCTTTCCCAGTGGAAATGCCCCCTTAGTGTGTGCAAGGTTTCCCCAAAAGAAAAATCCTCTGGAGGGGAAGCAGAGGGAAGAGTCCTCTGCATCAGAATCCTCATAAGTAGATAAGAGTAAATCTAGACCATCAGAAGAATCAGAATCCTGGTCAGAAGATTCATAAACAAATTCAGTCCTAGGTCTCTTAGAAGAGGGTGGTTGGCTTCCCCTGATTAGAGTTATAAGATCTTCAGCCATTCTTCTCATTTGTTTTCTAGGCATAGAGGCCTGAGCATGCGTCCTGGGCATCGGTTTCTTAGGCATGGTTCGAGGTTTAGGCTTTAAAGAAGAAGGAGGCGTTGGTTTAATATGCAAGTCCGTAGGCCTGAATACACCCTCAGAAGCCAGTGCCTGCACAGCAGCTCTGGAACCATCCAAGTTACAGACATCCGCAGGTTCTACAGTTGAAGCATCTCACGGCATACTCCAGATGGGTCTCAGTAGAGGCCTGCAAATCAGAAGTAGCGGGTATCAGGGGCTGGGAAAGCACCTCACTGAGTACCAGTGAACTGGCGACTGGCTTAGGAGAAACGTCATCGGCAGCTTTGGACCTAGGCGGCCTGTCTCTGTCTTTATCTTTGCGTTTTTTCGGAATACCGGTAGTCAGATGGCTAACCATTTCTGGATAATTGAACTGAGAACCAAAATATTTAGAGGCGAAAATATACCGATGACGGATAGTGCGCTGATTACATAAGACACAAAACCGACAGCAAGGTACATTGTGGTCAGGGGCCTAGGCAAGGAATACAGTACGAATGAAAACCTTTGTGAGGTATTTGCTTTCCACAAGAAATGCAATTATTAACTTTTACTGACATTGATAAGGAGCAAGAAAATGTTTCCCCAATGGGGTACTTGGCTTTAGTTGAAGACTTTGGTTCTGAAACTCGAAAACGAAAATTTCAGGAGTCTGCCAACCGGCACTTGCGAACTGCTTCTGCTTCGGGCACCGCATGGCAAGAAAGACTGATGTAATGGCGTCGGCTGCATGTTTTATACCCCTGACATCACGGAAGAAGAGACAGCAACCGACACAGGACCCAAGTCTTTGTTAATCAGGCCGACTGAGGGCTACTGCAAGCAGATAACCCAAATGTGATGACTGCAACAGTGAAACACGAAGATCATGCTGTGTCTGTAGCCTCTTTTTCAAAAGGACGTCAGCCCTAAAGATCTTAGGAGGTTCGGACTCTTGCCAACAATCAACATAGTAGGAATCTCCTCCCTAACAAAAATCTACAGAATACTCCTCAGTCCCTCAGAAGTCAGCCGTGGTTCCCCCTTAACATCCACAACGAACATCTGCAGAGCCTCAGAAGACATGCAAGAAGTCGGATCCATGACTGACTCCAAAATGGTCGCTGCACAGGAATCCGATGGAATAACGGGATGATCCTATGGGTTTTCACCAGCCTTGACACATCTAGACGAGGTGGTACAGCAGCTGAATCTGACCTAACTTTTTTGGTGGGGGTCTGGTAGATGGCTGACCCTCAGGCCGGGATGATTCTGACATCGCACTCTGCTCCAACAAATTAAGACTTTGGCTCTCTAGTTGGACAGACAACTACCAAGAGTCTTACAGACAAATGCTTGACAATCAGTCACAATGTATTGTTGTGAAAAGCACCTAAACAAAACAAATACTGCTCATGATAATCCTTATGGGGAATCTGTCTCCCACTCTAACATTTTGCCTTTCTGAATTCATGTAACCTTGCAACAATCAAAAAAAGATAAGAAGAAAAACTCCAATGGGGCACTATCAGAAATCGGCTTGATAACAAGCAGAAATGAAGAAGCGTTCAATTAATTTGAAGACGGTGTTCGGAATGGTGGCAAAGTTGTTCTGAGGTATGTACATCCGTATGTCATCTTTATGCCCTACTCCATAAGCAGAGAGAATGTGTCACATACGATATCTTTCTAAAAAACCTAAGGCTTTAGAATATAGGCCAGACGTAGGGCTATCCTTGGCAGGAGATCCATTTAATAAAGAATATTGAAATAGTGATATGGAAGGACATCAATGGTGCTAAATGATACATGAATTTGAGGCTACCCATCCATTCATCCAAATTACATTTGACTAAAATAAAAGCAATACTTTGCTTTAAGTTGAGTGGAACATTGTTCAACAGAAGTAGTACTCTTTGCGATAAAAGCATATCCCTCCAACATGTTCTACTTATTTTGCAAGAGATATCAAGGTCCCTTGAGCAGGTGTTTATTGTACCACTGGACTTGCGAATGTGTAACAGGTCTGACAATACAAGGTTTGTTGAAGTTCTACATGCAAGACCCAAAAGAGACAAAGCTTTAAGACAATCTGAGATGATACAGTTACAAATCTACTTGGAAAGGTTTCGACAATTGTAATTCCTTCCCCTCACTCAAGCAAAAGCAATTAACAGCTGATTGGTCTGACAGCAAGTGGGAGATCCACGGCACAGCAAGACTAAATGTGCAAAAAAGGGGACTTGGCTATTCTACAAGTGAGACTACTTCTTGGAGTACGCCCTTTTCTCTAAAGTATGGCTATGTGTGGGTTAAGTAATGGGAGTGTGAAGTACAGCCTCTCCACATTGTAGGGCACAGGGTGTCTTGTGGCCTTACAAACTAACTAAATAACATCAGCATTAGAGTTTTGTTACTTTTCCCCCCATAATTCTGGTACTCAATTACTGGTCTAAAAAAACTATACCAGTTAGACATTTCATATTCCTAAACTCAAGTACTATTTCTGATGAAGCCTGAACTGATAATGCACACTGGGGTGCGAAGGGCTCTTTTTCCATTGGTTTCTAACCCCAAAATCAAGAAAAGGCAGACAAAATTCAAAAACAAATTCTAGATTAGGACCAACAGGCCACTATCATCATCAACCCCCTTTTTTCCTCATCTTTTACATGGGGTCAGGGTGTCATGTCAATTGTTGCTCTCTCTCTCAATTCAATGCCACTCTCCTACATTCAACAGTCATGCCTATCGCAGGTCTTCTCTCACACCATGCATCAATTTCTTTGCTGGATACCCTCGTTTCCTCTTTCACCAGATTGTCTTCTGCTTTTCTGCACATGCCCAAAACACCGTAACCTGTTCTCTGACATTCTCTGCAATAAGAGCTACTTGGTTTCAGCTCTGAAATCCGCATTTTTGCATCACTCCCAAGTGTGCATCCTACCACCAAATCTCAAGCACTTCATCTCCATCACCTCTAGTTTCCTCAACTACTCTGCCTTTATGTACTATACAGTACTGGTTACACCACTCTTTTGTATACCTAACTTTGCAGTTTATTTGGCTCTCTTCTGTCAAACTACCTCTGATGCACTGTGCCAGATAGTTGTAGCCCCTCTGATTCTAACTCTGACCTCCTCATTCAGA
Source organism: Protopterus annectens (assembly GCF_019279795.1). NCBI lineage: Eukaryota > Metazoa > Chordata > Ceratodontiformes > Protopteridae > Protopterus > Protopterus annectens. Next base: position 1,172,087,818 of record NC_056745.1, read on the forward strand.
CTTCCCTTCTCAACCACCCCTCCCAGATACTTGAAGTTGTTGATCTGTTCTACTATTATTTTCCCCTTCTCTTTCAATTCTCAGCTTCTTCTGATTTACCCTGTTTGCAGCCATTACAACAGTCTTATCTGTACTTTGTTTCATCCCATGTGCCTTCAGTTTTGTATTCCATTCCCCTATCCTTTCAGAGTAAGAACTTCAAAAGTCTGCCTGCAATGCCACATCATCTGTACACAGCAATTTTGTTGACCTGGCCCCCTAACCTTGTTGCTAATGTAGTCCATCGCCAGTATGAAAAGCACTGGGCTCAGAGCTGACCCTGATGCATAACCACTCCCACTGGGAACCCCCTCTATCAGATCAAACACTGTTCTTACTTGTCTATCAAAAACAACGAATGAAAATACTAGGGGAGGCTGATGAGAATAATTTTATTACAAAAAAACATTAAGCTCTTTCGACCAAGCAGTAGGTCTTCATCAGAATAACTCTCAAAACATGGTCCTTTTTATGTACACTAACCTATTCACATAAGAACAATTAGCACCGAATTACTTATTCATTAACATCTTCGTTTGTCCCCATTTTTTTCAGCTACCGAATAATTAACCACTCCACTAAGTTCTGAAATTAGGTAAGCATTCAAAATGACTTGCCATTTCTAAAAATTCTACTTCATCTCTATTGCCATTAAAATCCTTAGGACTATAACCAATTACTAAAAAAAATACATTTCATTAAAATTCTTACAAATCATATAATGTTTTGCTAAAGCATTACTACCTTTTTATTTATAATAGCATAATGATGTTCATATATTCTTTATCTGTTTGTTGGTCTTTCATACATAAAAAGAATCACATGACAGACACTGTGCAGAGTAAACAACAAATTCAGAGCTACATGTAACACAATAAACCTACATGAAGAACAAACAATTAAAATTTGCCAAGAATAATACTGTTAAAGGACAAATTAGGAGAATTAAAAGACTTGTGTCATGTTTAGATAAAGACTGATAGTTTGGTTGAAAATATGCAGAAGCATTTTTTTGTATAGATGGTATCACCGAAAATGTTTACACCTTACCGCTGGGGAATTGAATACTGTCACAAAGAAACAGAATGTAGTGGTCAGTGGTTATGCATGTTGTGTTCTCCTTAGTTATCTGATTAGGGACACTGTGAACAATAACTGGTGAATTTTAACTGAGAATGAAGTTGCTAGTCTGGTTGGGAAGAAAACTCTGCTCATCAATAATAAAAGGTAGAAATTGAAAAGATATTTTTGATGAACAATCAAGTACGGTTGGAATGTACAGTCAACAACAATATAAAGTGGGTACTTTTAAATGGGCTGATTATGAATAGTGCAAGGGGTTCTTGCACTGCAGTCAAATTGTCACGAGTCTGTCACTAATTCTGATGGCATTCCTCACTGTCCTCTGATGCCTCTCCCTCACCACAATTCCCACTCCATTTTTAGTCTGTCCTCCTCCTTAGTAGTAGACTCTAGATCCCAAAGCAACTAGCTTTGCTACACTATCCTTCCATCTTGTCTCCTGGGTACAAAGGATGAACAGCCTCCTCCTTACCATCATGTCATCCACTTCCAAGCAGAGTCCTGCCAGTGAATCTACAATGAGTGCAGCAATTCTTGGTTCATAGAAGAGGCCACCAACTGTTGTGAAAGATGAGACTGCTTCCCTACCCAAAGGCTTGAACTCCAAGATCTAGTTTTTCTAACACAAACTTAACATCATCAAACCTACAAGTTAAAATGAAGGATGGGAAACCCTAAAAACAAAGTTTAGATACCACACAGGGCAGAGTTCATTTAAAAGCAGGTACTGCTCAAACACCCCTTTAAGGAACTAGTTGACCAGCTAGTGTAGGGGCACAATCCTATTTTCCCAAAGGGCAATGATGGGAAGAAAAATAAACAACTAAAACATTCATTCAAACAATGGAATAACATACAGTTGAATACATAAAGAAAAGTTGTGTAAAATCTTACCATAGCCATAGATGTCCTTCTCTTCACTGCTGCAGTATTCTTTACTTGAGGGATATCCCCACCAGAAGGCACCAGACATCGTTCAGTATACAAAATTCTTTTGCCATTACAAGATATGTGGTATGTCCCACATCAGCTACAGTCGTACGTACGCCATAAAACAGATGTATGAACGTACCATCCTCAGAAGTGAATGCCCCAGGAAGAAAGCCAGACTAAGGATATGAGGGGTCAATACAGCCAGGAAAGACAAAAGACAAGAGACAAGTGGGGAAGGCGGGAGGGATAGAACACTGGAGCAGTGAAGAGAAGGACATCTACGGTTATGGTAAGATTTTACACAATTCTTCTATGTCCTTCTATTCAACTGCTGCAGTATTCTTTACTTGATGAAGAATACCAGAGCTCAAGAGGGAAGAGGAGGAAGGAGCAGAGGAACTCTATGAAGCCATGCAAAATGGCTTTGGCAAAACTGGTTCTAGATCTGGAGATAGCATCCAGCTTGTAATGTTTGATAAATGTATGAATAATAGATCAGGTGGTTGCTTCCAGGATGGTACTGTTATCCAGTCCTTTGAAGAATGAATTTGATGAAGCCATAGCTCTGGTAAAATGGGTTTTCACAAGTGCAGCAAGATACTTTCCATGGTGAGTGTAGCAAAAGGAGACAGTTTTAGAAATCCAAAAGGAGACAGTCTGCTTTGGATGCAGGAAGACCCAGAGCCCTGCGGTGAAAATGAACGAAATCCTGATCAGATTTCCTGAAGGTTTTTATCTTGTCCAGGTAATATCTCAGTTGTCTGTGATCATCAAGGGAGTGCAAAATCCTCATTGTGATTTTGTGATGAGGGTAAGAAGGTAGTTAGTTAGTTGAATAGACTGGTTAAGTGATAGCTCATTAACCGCACATTGGGCATAAAGGAAGGGTTTGTTCTCAATGATACCCCATCCTTAAGAAAGACCAAGAAGTAAGGGGGGACAGCCATCAGGGCTTGGAGTTCCGACACCCTTCTAGCTGAAGTCAGAGCTACTAGCAAAACAGTTTTCCATGAGCAATGCTTGAGGGAGGCTGAAGCAGCAGGTTCAAAAGGGGGCAATGTCAATTTCTCTAGAACAAAATTAAGGTCCCAAGGAGGAGGAATATGTTTCCTGGGAGATCTAATGTGGTGGACGCCTTTAAGGAATTGTTTTACCTCAAACCTGGATGCCAGGAGGGGATAAAGGCAGACAAGCAGATATAGCAGACATGAACTTTAACCGAGAAATAAGCCAGGCCAACTGAGAGCAGTTCACACAAACATTTCAGAACCAGTGGTATTCCCACTGCCAGTTGGACTTGGTTCTTAGAGAGACACCATAATGAAAATCTTTTCCATTTAGAAATGCAAGACTTTCTAGTGTTGGGTTTTCTGGTCTCCTGTAAAACCATGAGCACATCCTCACAGAAAAGGTGCCACAGTTGCTGTTCTGGGTTGCCCTTAATCAATTAAGCTTTCTTAACTGCTTAGGCCATGACTACAATCTGGTTCCTAGAAAACAACAAAGTTATGTTCTATCTGTCGATGGTTTAAAACTGTATAACTCATCAGATGAGGAACTGAAAGCACAGCTGCTGGTTGTCAAAACTTTTTCAGATATCAGAATGTCATTCAGCCTTGATAAACGTGCAAAAGCAACCTTTAAAGCAGGAAAACTGCAGCATCTGGAAAACAGCAGTTTGGGACAAGAAAGTGATATAAAAGAACTTGAGCAAGAGGGAGTGTATAAATACTTGGGAATTGATGAAAGATCAGCAATAAAGCACGAACAAATGTGAATAAAACTTGGTAAAGAATATTTTAGAAGATTTAAATTAATCCTGAAAACAGCACTGACACCTAGGAACAAAATCTAAGCAATAACCCAATTTGCTCTTCCTGTCCTAAGTTACAGCTTTGGAGTGACTGATTGGCCCAAATGTGTTGGACAGAATAGATATTAAAACAAGAGGGATGCTTCGTGCTCACCAATTGATCTATAAAAATCAGTGCATACCAAGATTATATATTCCCCCTTCCGAAGGAGAGATGGACCTCCTTGAAACTGATTACATGTATAGATCTGCAATTGTGGGACTACACACATCTGCTGACCTCACGAGACCCAAATGTAGTGAAAGTTTTGAAACATGAGGAGAAGAAATCTAAGATGACTTTTCTGCTTAATCTAGCAGAAGCATATTGGCGTCAAGCAGGAATGGAAATCAGACATGAAGTGGATAGAAATCAGGCAGCAACTGAATGTGCCAAAAAACAAATAAAAGCATATAAGGTGAAGGATCAGATGAAAAGGCAAGAAATGTGGAAAATGCATAAGTATAGTTGCAAGTATAGAAAACTTCTGGAAAAAACTCATGTTGATCAGGAACAAATGCAGGAATGGTTAAGGAGAGGTGAATTCAAACCAAGAGATGAAAGGTTAATATTGGCGGTTCAAGATAGTGGCTACGTACACACTGGTTTACAAAGTCCATTGAACATTTGGGAGAAAGACAAATGTAGGTTTTGTAACACTGAACTGTAACAGTTGCAAACCTCGTTGCTGGTTGTGACATACTAATGACAGAAGGACTGTATACTGAAAGGCACAATAACGTGGCAAGACTGTTGCACTGGGGATTGTGCAAAAGTACAGTTTTTGTACCTACCATAAATGTAGATGTCCGATAGGTATGCATCTGCAGTCCTAACATATGGGTTGTCCTGCCTCAGGCAGCCCTTCGGTCGGCCGGATTCCAAAGTCTGGGTCTGGCCTCGGCTGATATTGCACTTCACCCGACATCACAGCTGCTGTTTATTGGGTATAAAGGCATCAGCCGACGCCATTTTCCTCAGTGTTTCTTGCCCCAGATGCCAGGTGCCCTCTAATAAGGCTAAATTTGGATAAATGCAAATAATTCCAAACAGTAGAGAGCAAACAATATAAAAATATATATATATACATATATACAAACAAATACACCATAATAGATTCCCCCAGCTAGCTAAGAGAGGGGTAAATACCCTAGGAGTACCACAGAGGGGAAGGAGGGTGGGTAATCCTGACTGCAGATGCATACCTATCGGACATCTACATTTATGGTAGGTACAAAACTGTACTATGTCCTTCAAGGATGCATCTGCAGTCCTAACATATGGGTAGAATACCATAGCCAAACTGGGGGAGGAGGCACTAAGATAAAGATGGTGTAGTTAAGATCCCTTGCAAAACAGCAGTTGCAAAACCTGCTCGGGATCTGGAGTATAAGGGAAGATTGTAATGCTTGGCAAATGTATGCATGGAGCTCCAGGTAGCAGCTTCTAAAATGTCTTTGGTAGCCACTCCTCATAGGAAAGCCGTAGTGGTGGCTGTAGCTCTTGTGGAATGAGGTCTGATATTATCAGGAGGTGTCTTTCCATGAAAAGAGTAACAAAAACGAATGCAATTTCCTATCCATTTTGAGATTGTCTGTTTTGAAATTGCTTTTCCTTGCATTCCTGTTGCATATGCTACCAGAAGCTGGTCAGTTTTTCTGCTGGTCTTAGTTCTGTCCAGATAGTAGCGTAATTGTCTGTGCACATCCAAGGTATGTAGCAGTCTTTCCCCCCTGTTCTGTGGGTAGGGGAAGAATGTAGGTAAATGAATCGCTTGGTTAAATGATACTCTGGAGACCACTTCTGGCATAAAGGTAGGGTTGGTTCTCAGAGAGACTCTGTCCTGATGGAAGATAAGGAAGGGTTGTACTGCCATGAATGCCTGTAACTCAGATACCCTTCTTGCTGAAGTAATTGCTAGTAGGAAAGCAGTTTTCCAAGACAAGAATTGTAATTCTGCTGTTGCTGCTGGTTCAAAAGGGGGAAGAGTTAACTTTTCCAACACAAAGTTGAGATCCCATGTAGGTAAAGGTGGTTTCCTTGGAGGCTTTACATTTTTGATTCCTCTCAAGAACTGCCTGAGTAGAGGATGAGAGAAGACAGGAGGATCCATGTTGTATTCTGCTGAAATTGCTGATGCATGAATCTTAATGGAGGAGTAAGACAGGCCATTGTGGAACAGCTCTGCTAAATATTCCAGGATGTGTGCTATGTTTGCCAATGAGACATTTTCTCCCTTTGCTGCACTCCAAATGAGGTATCTTTTCCACTTGGCTGAATAAGTCTTCCTTGTGGAGGGTCTGCGTGCCTCCAGGATAATGTCCTTAACCCTCTGAGATAAATCTGGGTTATTTTGTTTTATGCAATATTCCAAGCAGCTAGCTGCAGTGTTTTCAAGTTTGGATGTAGGATCTTGTAGTTGTCCTGTGTTAGTAGTAAGGGACATAGAGGTAGATGCCATGCGTGTGTCCGAGACATGCTTCTCAGTAGCGGGTACCAATGTTGCCTCGGCCAGTCTGGAGCTATCAGAATTACCCTTGGTTGATCCTCTCTGATCTTCAGTAGAACTTTGTACATCAAGGGAAGAGGTGGAAATGCATATGCTGCCAGGTTTTTCCAGCTGAAGGAAAGTGAATCCACCCTCCAAGCAAGTGGGTGGTATGCTCTTGTGCAGAATTTCTTCAATTGGCGATTGTGTGGGGAGGCAAACAGGTCTATCTGTGGTAGTCCCCCATTTCTTTGTTATGGCTTTGAAGATATCTGGATGCAGCATCCATTCGTGAGCATCCGTGGTAGTTCTGCTTAAGGTGTCTGCTAGAGAATTTTCTTTTCCTGGTACAAATCTGGCCTGAAGTTGAATGTTGAGGTTCAGGGCCACATTCCACAGGTCCATTGCCATCCGGCATAGAGGATATGAATGTGTACCTCCCTGTTTGTTGATGTACCACACGACTGTGGTATTGTCCGTCCTTATCAGCAGATGACCCTGTTGAAGGAGTGGTCTGAATGCCTGGATCGCATGTTTCACTGCCAGCATCTCCTTTAGATTTATGTGTAGATTCAGCTGGTCTTGGGTCCATAGGCCTTGTATACACTTGTCCACCATGTGTGCCCCCCATCCTAGGTCTGAGGCGTCCGTGGTGATGGTCTGGCTTGGCTGTGGTTTGTGGAAGGGCAAGCCTCTGTTCAACTGACAGGCCTGAGCCCACCACAGGAATTCTTGCTTCAGGCATGGAATTATTGGAATCTGGTCTTCTAGACTGCGCTGGTGTTGAGACCATACATTCATTAGGTACCATTGTAACTTTCTCATATGTAGCCTGGCATGCGGAATCAATATTATGCAGGATGCCATGTAACCCAGGGCTTGCAGGACTTTCCTTGCAGTAAGCTGAGTTTGTTATGTTAATGTCATGAAGTAGCCCGGTAGTTGCTTTTGTTTTTCTTCTGTGAGAAAAGCCATCTGAGTTGATGTGTCCAGTTCTGCCCCCAAGAATGTTATCCTTTGGGATGGTACTAGTCTTGACTTCTGCATGTTGACTGTGTATCCCAAGGCTTGCAACAGTTGTATGACATTTTCCAAATCTTTTGTTAATTTTGCCTTGTTGTCCGCTTGTATTAGGCAGTCGTCCAGGTATGGGTAAATTTGAATTCCCTGAAGTCTGCAATGAGCAATTACTGATGCCAGGCATTTCGTGAATACTCTGGGCGCAGTAGATAAGCCAAAGGGCAATGCTGAGAATTGATAATGCTCTGATCCTGCAAGAAATCTGAGGTGTCTTCTGCAATCTGGTCATATAGGGACGTGCAGGTATGCCTCCTTGAGATCTATAGTCACCAGCCAAGACTCCTTGCCCAGCATGGGAAAAAGCTGCTGGAGGGTCAGCATTTTGAATTTTGGAACAATGAGGTATGTGCTCAGTGCGGACAAGTCGAGAATAGGTCTCCATTGATTTTCTTTTCTTGGTACCAGGAAAAGCCTGGAGTAAAATCCTTGGCCTTGTTCCATAGGTGGCACCTTTTCTATAGCTCTCATCCTTAGTAAGTTGTTGATTTGTCTTAGAGCGTCTGTTTTTTGGCTTGGTGGTAGGTTTGGCATACCCCTCTTTTTTGGTAGAGTGTGGAAGTGAAACCTGTAGCCCTTGTCTATTGTTTGTAAAGTCCATTTGTCTCCTGTAATGTAATGCCAGTTGTCTGAAAATAAGGCTAGCTTTCCGCCCAAGGGAGCTTCCAGTTGTTCCTTAGTAGGCGGTATCAGAGCCAAGTCATTGTGTCTGTCCTGTGGAAGTGGTTGTAGTTGAATCTGTGGCAGTACTTCTCTGATTGGTAGGTTGCCACTGACGTCCCCTGTAGGCACCCCTAGATTGACTTCTGCCTCTTGGGCGTCTATTTCTGCCTCTCTGTGCTCTGGAGCTGTCTGGAAAGGACCAATTCTTTGAAGGCCAATTTCTGCTAAACCTCGGAGGTTGGACCTGTAAGAAACCCTTGACTGTTTGGACAGATTTTGCTTTTTCTTCCACCTTCTTTATAGGAGTTTTGATTTAACATGATCTGGTAAGGATTGTTCTTTTAACCATGCATGTCTTCGAATCACTGTTCCAGTCATAGCTGATCTAAAGGAAGCCTCCAGTGCATCATAGCCACATTTTAAGAAATGGTTACTGACCTGCTGAGAGTTATGTACCAAATCCTGAAGAGACTTGCGGTCTATAGGTTCAGGAGAGGACAGTTTTTTATTTAGCTGGTCTAACAAAAATTCCTGATACTGAATTATATGAAATTGACAGTTTAAGGCCCTAGCCGAAAGAGCAGCAGAAGTATAAACCTTTTTACCCCATCTCTCTAATGCTCTAGATTCCCTTTCAGAGGGAAGAGGGTTTTGGCAGAAGCAGCTGCCACACCTTCGGGCCCTGTGAAATGGTTTCGGGGTCTGCAACAGGAGCCTTATACAAATGGTAGTGTGTGTCTGGGACCCTGTAATATCTGTCAGGCTTGGCAGGGGCCGGAGGAAGAGAATCAGGGGCAGTACAGGCATCATTAAATGCATCATCAACTACTGTCAGTACTGGAGGAATGGCTAAAGGCCTATGCTGTGGTAAGTGTAAAAAAGTCCTTAGTCTTTTCCTTGAATCTGAAAAATCCTGGCCCTGCCATTGGAAATGTTCCCTCATAGCATGTAAGGTTTCCCCAAAAGAAAATTCTTCAGGAGGAGAAGCAGAAGGAATGGAGTCTTCTGCATCAGAATCCTCATAAGGAGAATATGGGTCTTCCTGAGGGTCTGTAATGTCAGAGTCATCCGAGGAATAGTCTGTAGAGACAGGTTCCGGGGGTTCAGTCCTAGGCCTCTTATCTGAAGGGGGCTGAGAGGCCCTGTCTGGGGGAGGTTGGGATCCCCTGATCAAAGAAATGAGATCCTCAGCCAGGCTGAGTATTTGTGAACTAGAGGTAGGCCTATGTGGGGGAGTTTTAGCAGGTAAGGCCTTAGAAGATTTAGCTGCTTTAGCCCTGGCAAAAGCCTTGATGGACATAGAAGCAGGGGGTCTAGCAGCCCCACGTGCAGGGGTAGATATGTCTAAAGGAATAGTATCTGACAAATTTTGGGTACCTGCTTCTGTAGCAGTAATTTCAGCAGCAGATTCAATCATGCTCTGTGAGGTCTCGGCTGAAGGAGGCATGCTTTCGGCCGAAGGAAGAACCGAGGACTCGGTTTCAGCCGAAACCGAGACACTCGCGGTTGGCCTAACCGTGGTTTCAGCCGAAACCGCGGGCCGCGAGTGTCGGTCCTTTTCATTGCGCTTTTTAGCTATTTGTGTAGTCGGAGTCTCCGACGGCATTTTGTAAGCAAAAGCGGGACCAAAAAACTCCTCTGCAAACTCCGACCGACGTCTAAGTGTCCGTCGGTTGAAGGAAGCACAGGCTAGACAAGCTGATACGTCGTGGTCTGGGCCTAAGCAAGGAAGGCAGTAAGAGTGGAAATCCTTATGAGGTATTTGTTTCCCACAAGTTAAACAATTATTTACTTTTTCTGAAATCGGCTGAGGCAAGAAAGAGCCCCCAACGGGGTACTTAGCTTTTTAGAAGTCTTCGGAAGTAGAAATCTCTGGATCTGACCGACCGGCACTTGCGAACAGCTTCTGCTTCGGGCACCACGCGGCAAGAAAGACTGAGGAAAATGGCGTCGGCTGATGCCTTTATACCCAATAAACAGCAGCTGTGACGTCGGGTGAAGTGCGACATCAGCCGAGGCCAGACCCAGACTTTGGAATCCGGCCGACTGAAGGGCTGCCTGAGGCAGGACAACCCATATGTTAGGACTGCAGATGCATCCTTGAAGGACATCATTAAGGTTTTGAAGTGGCTGAAAAGCACTGGAAACATGAGCCACAAAGCATGATAGAAAATAATGCAGTCTACATCACATAGAATCCTCCATTACCAACAATTCAAAAGACAGATGCTAGAAAACCAGATACAGTAGTCCGGGAAAAGAAGACAAGAGTAGCAATGAAATCGCCACACTCCGTGACTACAGAGTTCTGCGCACAGAGACAAAGTTATAAAATACCAGGATCTGCAAGCAGAAATGAGAGCAATGTGGAAGAAAGATACCTAAATAGTAATAGGAGCAAAGGGTTTTATATTAAAAAAAAAAGTCTAAAATATTAATTAGATACGTTACCAATACTGCAACTCCATACGGACTGCAGGAGTCATTAATGGGCACACTGCAGGTGCTGTGAAGAGCACTTTTGACTGACAAAGACGGAAACCATACTAATTTCAGGAATTTTAATCGTACTTTGACTAAGGAATGGTGTTCATTCCCATCATGGTATTCGAAACCCAAAAGACTTGAAGAAATAAAGGTGCCTGAAGCGAATTAGAATCCTATCACCCACAGTGTCAGCTACAGTGTTGACAGGTGCAGATATAAAAGGGATCCTCCGTTTTGTGTGAGGAGGTCCACTCTGCGGGGTAACTTTTGGTGATGGCCTTTGACTAACTGCAAGAGAAGAGGGAACCAATGTTGTCTTGGCCAAAAGGGAGTCAACAGCAAGATTTTCGTTGATCCCATCTGACTTTGAGCAGGACTTTTGGTATTTGAGGAAGGTGAGGGAATGCCAATAGGAATATCCCCTTCCACAAGAAGGACAGAATATCCACTTTCTGAGCTACAGGACTTGGGAAAGGACTTGGAACTCTTGTACATAATTTTGGAAGTCGTCTGTTCATGGGGGAGGCAAATAAGTCAGTGTGGAGTACCCCATTGGTGGACTATGTCCAGCAACACATTCTTATGAATCATCCATTTGTGGGGACTGGGTCCAGGACCTGCTCAGTGTGTCTGCCACAAGATTCCTGTTGGAAGGAATGCACACGGCCTGGATTGCCATGTTGTGCTGAGCCAGGAATTCCCACACTAGGAGAGCCAGTCTGCACAGGAGGTAGGATCTGGTTCCCTCTTAGCTTGTTCACATACCAGAGTACAGTCATGTTGTTGAACAGTTTTAGTGCACCTGGGTGAAGGAGGGAATGGAAGGTTTGTAAGGCTAGAAGCAATGCTCACATCTCCCTTATGTTATGTTCCCTGTTCTGTGAGAGGGATCACCTTCCTTGGAGTGTTCCCTTTTCTGTGAGAGGGACCACCTTCCTTGGAATGTAAATTTACCCAGGGTCATGCCCTGGCCAACATATGATGCGTCTGTGCAAAGGTCTTGGACTGGGTCTAGAGGATGTAGAGGTAGCCATGGATTTAGTTTTACTTGCTGGAACCACCAGAGAAGTTCCCTCTTCAAGCATGAGATGAGGAGAATGAGGTATTCTAATGGATGACAGTATTAGGTCCTGACAGGTCAGAGGAACCATTGGAATTTTCTTATGTGCAGCCTTGACAGGGGTACTATGGGTATGGTTGAGGCCATAAAACTTAGTGCCCTGAGGAATTCCCTGGCCATAATGTGGTTTAGTGGGAGGAGAGAGAAAGGCTTGATGGTACCTCTGCCTTCCGGGGTGGCAGAGACTCATAATATCTGTTTGAATTCAGCAGCCCAGAAAAATGTGGTCTTGGGATGGGATGAGGGTTGATTTTCTGAAATTTAATGTGAACCCCAAATTTCCCAGAAGGGTAATGGTAGTCTGTAGGTACTGTTCAAGTACCCAAGGATTCAGGACCTGTAAGAGTGGGTCGCCCAGGTATGGAAAAAATATGGACAAACAGGACCCTGCAGTGAGCAATCACTGGAGCCAAACATTTTATGAAAACTCTCAGGGCTGTAGAGAGGCCAAAAAGGCAATTCAGAGAAAGTACAGTTGTGTACACTTACCAAAAATGTAGATGTTCGAGTGTATTCACTGTTGCAGTCAATACATTTGGGTTATCTGCTTGCAGGTAGCCCTCAGTCAGCCTGATTATCAAAGTCTTGGGTCCTGCGTCAGTTGCGGTCTCATCTTCCATGACGTCAGGTAGTCAGGGGTATAAAGCATGCAGCCGACGCCATTACATCAGTTTTTCTTGCCCCAGATGTCAGGTGCCCCCATAATGGGAAGCAATTACATACAAGGTTACAATTCCAACAAAAAGCAAATAGACCAGAAAGCTTTAAGTATAGTAAACAAGAAGAGAGGTATAGATGATAGAAGTCAGGGGGCTGGAGGGAGGGTAACCAGGACTTCAACAGAGAATACACTCGAACATCTACATTTATTGTAAGTGTACACAACTGTACTTTCTTCTTCATGTTTCACTGTTGCAGTCATTACATTTGGGTAGATTCCCAAAGCTAAGGAAGGGAGGAGGTAATTAGAGAGCATTAGGACCAACTATTAGGCTCTGCAAGACTGCAGTGGCAAAACCAGTTCTGGATTTAGAAAAAAATGGTAAGTGATAATGCTTGGCGAAGGCATGTACAGAACTCCAGGTAGCAGTTTCTAGGATGTCCCTGGTAGGAACACCATTGAGAAAGGCTGTAGAATTAGATGCAGCCCTGGTGGAATGGGGTCTTATTCAATGTGGGGTAGGTTTTCCAAGGTGCTTATAGCAGAAATTAATGCAACTGCCTATCAACTTAGAAATGGTTTGCTTTGAAATGGCCTTCCCCTCTACCCCTGCAGCAAAGGCAACCAGCAGCTGCTCAGACTTCCTGAGAGACTTAGTCCTGTCCAAGTAAAATCCACGTTATCCTTGCACGTCCAAGTACAGTATTCATTACCCTTTATTCTGTGGATTAGAAAACTAGGTTGACAAATGAATGAACTGATAAAGGGCCACACTGGATACCACCTTGGGCATAAAGGAAGGACTGGTCCTGAGGGCCACCATGTCCACATGAAAGATGATGAAAGGCTTCACTGCCATGAGGGCCTGTAATTCAGACATCCTCCTTGCTGAAGTGATGGCTAGAAGGAAGGCTGTTTTCCAAGAAAGGAATTTCAATTCTGCAGTTGCATCTAGCTCAAAGGGAGGTAGAATGAGCTTTTCCAATACAAAGTAAAGGTCCCATGCTGGAGTAGGGGCTCTCCTGGGTGGTCTTAAATTTTTGGCCCCTCAGAGGAATTGCTTTAGCAGTGGGTGAGAGAAGAGGGGTGGCTCCGTATTATAATGTGCTGAAATGACAGAGGCATGAATTTTAATAGAAGAGAAGGAAAGGCCCTTGTGAAGCATCTCTGTTAAGTATTGAAGAATATGCGGTAAATTGGGCACTATTGTGCCCATCCCCTGAGTTTGGCTCCAGGAACAGAATCTTTTCCACTTTTCAGCATAGGATTTTCTAGTACTAGGCCTCCTTGCCTCCAGAATGACATCCAGCACTTGTTTACTGAGGGATGGTAATGGAGAGCTCAGGTAATTAGCCAGGCTGCAAAGTTTAGGGTTTGAAGCTGGGGGGTGCAGAATCTGTCCCGCCTGCTGGGACAGCAGGGAAGGGGTCTGAGGCAGGTGCCACGGTTCCAGTAGTGACGCACTGCGCAAGAGGGGGTACTAGTGTTGGCGTGGCCAGTCTGGTGCAATGAGTTTTGTCCTTGGTTTGTCCTGTTTGATCTTTAGTAGAACTTTGGAGAGGAGGAGCAGAGGGGGAAAGGCATACACTGAGAGTTTTTTCCAAGTGAAGGACAGGGCATCCACTTTCTAAGCTTGTCTGTGGGGAGTCCTTGTGCAGAATTCGTCCAATTGGTAGTTCTGAGGGGAGGCAAACAGGTCTATCTCTGGGTTCCCCCATTTGTTTCTCAAAATGTTGAATATCTTTGGTTCCAGTTTCCACTCGTGTGGGTCCATGATATTTCTGCTTAGGTCATCTGCCAGTGTATTTAGCTTGCCTGGCAGGAATTGAGCTTGTAGCTGCACTTGGTAGCTCAAGGCTGTGTTCAACAGAGCCATGGCTAGTCTGCAGAGAGGGTATGAGTGGGTTCCACCCTGCTTGTTTATGTAACACATAACAGTGGTGGTGTCAGTCTTTACCAATAATTGCCCTGGAATAATGTGGTCCTTGAAGGCTGTCAGAGAATTCTGTACAGCTAACATTTCTTTTTGACTGATAAGCAGGTGCATTTGACTCGGGTTCCATTTGCTCTGGATGTACTGCCCTGCCAAGTGAGCCCCCCATGCATAGTCTGATGTGTCTGTCAGGGTTTGGGCGGCAGGGGGTAGAGTGAATGGCAGTCCCTTGTTGTGGTGGCAGGCCTCAGACCACCAAAGGAACTCTGTCTTTATACAAAGAATGGTAGGAATCATTGATTCCAGGTCCTGAGAATGTTGACACCATAGGCTTTTTAGATAACATTGTAGTTTCCTCATATGCAGTCTTGCATATGGAATTAGTAGAATGCAAGAGGCCATGAACCCCAGGGCTTGCAGTATTTTCCTTGCAGAAAGCTGGGTCTTTGTGGCCAGTAGGTTGAAGTAGGCTGTCAAATAAACTTGTTTCTCTGGCTTAGGCCATCTGGGAAGTTGTATTCAAGCTTGCTCCCAGGAATACAATTTGTTGGCAGGGTACAAAGTGTGATTTCTTTTCGTTTATGGTGTACCCCAGTGAGGTTAGCAGTTTCTTTACAAATGCCAGATGATTTAATAGTATGTCCTGGCTTTCTGCCTGAATTAGACAATCATTCCGGTATGGGTATATTTGAATATTTCTTTGCCTGCAGAATGTAATGACTGGAGCTAGGCACTTTGTGAATACCCTGGGCGCAGTAGATAAGCCAAAGTGCAGTGCAGAGAACTGATAGTGCATGTAACCTGCTCTAAAGCGTAGGTATTTTCTGCAAAATTCCCTTATTGGGATGTGCGGGTTATGCTTCCTTTAAATCCAATGTTGCCAACCAGGCATTTTTGCCTGGCATGGGAAGCAGCTGATGAACAGTTAGGATTTTGAATTTTGGGATTACCAAAAAAGTGTTTAGGATAGACCGGTCCAGGATAGGACACCAGGAATTGTCTTTTCTGGGTACCAGGAAAAGTCTTGAGTAAAAACCTTGCCCCATTCCTTTACTGGGACAGGTTGAATAGCCCTGATACTCTGAAGAAATAGAACCTGCTTTTGAGCCTCTGCCCACTGATTTGGGGGTAAGTCTGGCCAACTGTTTGGGGTTGGGTAAGAAGTGGAAGTGGAATCTGTATCCTTGGGAAACTATATTTAAAACCCATTTGTCCTGGGTAATGAGTTCCCAGTTTTTTGCATGCAGGGCGATCTTTCCCCCTAAAGGAACAGTTAGTTGAGTAGGGCTTGGAAGTTTTAAGTTTAAGTCATTGTGACAGTTTACCATAGGGGGGTGTCTTACTACTTCCAGCTTTGGAAGTGGGAGCTCCCCACTGATTAGGCCTGTGAGACTGAAGCCTAGGTGGTCTGCTGGTCCTGAGTTTGGACTGAGAAGGCCTGGAAGAGACAGGAAAGGACCAATTCTTAGAAGGCCAGTGCCTACTAAATCTGGGAGGCTGTACTTGCAGGAAATCTAACAGTTTGCATAGATTTAGCTTTTTCCTCCATCTTTTTAAGTACTACTTCTGCTTTGTTGACAAACAGGCGGTCTTGGTTTAAGGGAGCATCTAGTAATTTAGCTTTAACATGATCTGGCAAAGTTTGCTATAAGCCAAGCATGCCTTCTAAGAACAGAGAAAGTGACAGCAGCCCTGCAAGATGCCTCTAAAGAATCAAAACCACACTGCAAAGTATGTTTACCAACTTGTTCAGCAGAATGCATTAAATCCTGTAATTCTTTATTTTCAGCCCAGTCCGGAATCAACATCATTTTCTGTTTAAGTAATCCAATAATATGCTGCTGATACTTTAACATATGAAAATGGCAGTTTAAGGCCCTAATTGGCCAAAGTAGCAGAAGTGTATACCTTCTTATCCCATCTGTCATGGGCCCTGGAATCTCTATCAGATGGCGTAGGGTTTTTGGCAGTAGTAGCCTTAATGCCTTTGGGTCCCTGTGAAATGGTCTCTGGATCCGCAGTAGGATTCTTAAAGAACTTGTGAGAGTCCGGTACTCCAATACTTGTCAGGTTTCCTGGGAGCCGGAGGTAAAGTGTCTGGGGCCAGGCTAGATTCCAAGAAGACATCATCTACAATGTCCAATACAGGAGGGATAGTTAAAGGCCTGTGTTGAGGTAGGAGGAGTAAGAATTCCCCAAGCCTCTTTTTGGAGTCAGAGTAATCCTGGCTTTCCCAGCAGAAATGCTCCCTAAGAGTATGCAAAGTTTTACCAAAAGAGAAATTTTCTGCAGGGGAAGCAGAGGGAATGGAGTCCTCTGCATCAGAATCCTCACAGGTAGACAAGGGCAAATCCTGGTCATCAGAAGAAACATAAATTTCAGAATCCTGATCAGAAGAATCAGAAGGAAAATCACTTCTAGGTCTCAGAGGGAGAGGGTGGCTTCCCCGGATTAGAGTAATAAGGTCTTCAGCCATTCTTATCATTTGTTTTTTAGGCATAGGGGCCTGACCATGCGGTCTGGGCATCGGTTATCTAGGCGTGGATTGAGTTTTAGGCCTTGAAGAAGAAGATGGCGTCGGTTTGATATGCAAGTCAGTAGGCCTGAATACACCCACAAAAGCTGGTGCCTGCACAGTGGCTCCGAACCCATCCAAGGTACAGACATTCGCAGGTTCCATAGTCGAAGAAGCATCTCGCGGTATACCAGACTCCGAATGGGTCTCAGTAGAGGCCTGCGAATCTGAAGTAGCGGGTATCAGGGGCTGCGAAAGCGCCTCACTGAGTACCGGCGAACTGGCAACTAGCTTAACGGAACCGCCATCAGCAGTTTTGGACCTATGAGGTCCGTCTCTGTCTATCTTTACGTTTTTTCAGAATGTCAGTAGTCGGATGGCTTACCGAAGCCATTTCTGGATAATTGAACAGAGTACCAAAATAGTTAGATACGAAAATGAACCGACAACGAATAGTTCGAGGATTGAATAAGGCACAAAACCGACAGCGAGGGACGTCATGGTCTGGGCCTAAGCAAGGAATGCAGTACGAATGAAAATCTTTGAGGTATCTGCTTTCCACAAGTAATACAATTGTTAACTTTTACTGACATCAGTTTAGAGCAAGAAAAAGGATCCCCAACGGGGGACTTAGCTTTTTTGAAGACTTCAGATCTGAAACTTGAAAATGAAAATTTCAGGAGTAGGCCGACTGGCACTTGCGAAATCCTTCTGCTTTAGGCACTGCACGGCAAGAAAGACTGATGTAATGGCGTCGGCTGCATGCTTTATACCCCTGGCTACCTGACGTCATGGAAGATGAGACAGCAGCAGACACAGGACCCAAGACTTTGATAATCAGGCCGACTGAGGGCTACATGCAAGCAGATAACCCAAATGTAATGAAATGCAACAGTGAAACATGAAGAACATTTGAAAATGCCATCAAACCACAGAAAAATGTAATGATTTCCTGTACCAGGGGTGAATGGGGATGTGGAGATAGGCATTCTTTTATGTCCAGAAAAGCCACGAATCCCTGTGGGAGAAGCAGAGGAAAAAGGGTTTGTAAAGTTAGCATTATGTAGGAGGGAACCTTTAAGAAGGTGTAGAGTTAAGTCTAGGATTGGCCTCCAGGAGCCATCCTTTCTGGGCACTAGGAACAGTCTTCAATAAAATCCTTTCCCTCTGGAGGTACACGGACTGCTTTGAACGGACCCTGTAGCCACAAATCCGAAAGGAGATCTGGGTAGAGATGAAGCTGGTCTCGGGATAGTTGTGG
Source organism: Protopterus annectens (assembly GCF_019279795.1). Taxonomy (NCBI): domain Eukaryota; kingdom Metazoa; phylum Chordata; order Ceratodontiformes; family Protopteridae; genus Protopterus; species Protopterus annectens. The sequence continues at coordinate 1,172,105,931 of NC_056745.1, forward strand.
AGTACCCCAAAATGTGGGAGTGGAGTGCCAAACCATGAAGCATCCTTATTTCTGATTACAGAAAGGACCCATTTGTCTTGGTAATGGTTTCCCATGTCTTGACAGCATTTAAAAGGCGGAGGGAGAGGGTCACATACTCACTGCTCTGTCCGAAAAATGGCCATTTTTGTTGGGGCAGTGCCTGAAGAGCCCCAAATCCTCTGTGGTCTTTTAACTCCCCCAAAAGCTTTGCTGGTGCTGAGAAAGGCTGTGCACAAAGACAGGCTTGGACAGGAAATTCCTATGGAATCTGGGCACCGGGAAAAAGATTAGTTGTGTAAAATTTAACCATAACTATAGCGGTCCTTCTCTTCTATGTTGCAGTACTTTCACATGTGGGATCCTCCACCTCAGGTGACCTGACCATCCAGCTCATCTACCAAAGCTTCAGCCTGGTTGCTCTCCGGTGCGTGGGATGTCACATGCGGGGCCATAAATGTGATGTCTGCATGCACAGACCTCAGAACTGACTGCCCAGTCAGACAATAATCGGAAGGATAAAGGAAGGATGCCATCCAGAGAAATGACCATTTAGGGGATCAGGAGGGAGAGAAAGGATACTACAGCATGGAAGAGGAGGACATCTATGGTCATGGTAAGATGTCTACACAACTAATCTATGTCTTTCTATTCTCATGTTGCAGTATTCTCACAAGTGGCCGAGTACCACAGCTCATGTAGAAAAAGGGGTGGAGGAAGAGGTAGCAGTCTCCAGGAATCCATGGAGGATGACTCTTGCAAATCCTGCCCTGGCTCTAGAGATGTTATCCAAATTTATAGTGGTTGATGAGGGTGTGTACAGAGGACCCTGTGGTTGCCTCTAGGACAGTGGCTGTATTCATACAAATACCCCTGAAGAAGCTACTGCTCTAGTGGAATGGGCTTTGTGTGTGGTAGTTGCAGTTTTACAGACCCAGGAAGATAAAGTCTGTTTGGATACAGCTTACCCATGGCCCTGGGGTGAAATGATACAAAAATCGGATTGGACTTTCTAATGTCTTTAGTCTTATCCAGATAAAACCTCAGTTGCCTGTGAACATCTAGAGAATGGAACTCTCTCTCACTGTCATTCTGTAGCGAAGGGAAGAAGGTGGGTAAAATACACAGAATGGTTAAGGGACATTTTGTTGACCACTTTTGAGCATGAAGGAGGAGTTGGTACGAACAGAAACGCTGTCCCTATGGAAAATAGTGTAGGGTGGGGCACCCATGATTGCTTGCAGCTCACAGACTCTTCTAGCTGAAGTAAGGGCAAGACAGTCTTCCAGGTGCACATCTTTAAAGTGGCAGAAGCTGCAGGCTCAAAGGGGACAGTGATAAGTTTCTCTAAAACAAAGTTCAGGTCCCAAGGAGGAGGGATAGGTTTTCCCTTGGTGGTCTGATGTTGAGAACCCCTTTAAGAAAAAGTTTCACCTCCAATCTTGATAATAGGGGTGGATCCATAGGTAAGCAGGCTGAAATGGCTGACAAATGGACTTTCTCCAAACAGTATGAAAGTTCTGATTTTAAGAGCTCAAAAACGCTAGAACTAGAGGTACATCTGCCTGGGAGGGGGGGGGGGGTCTTGTTGCCTTTGAAGACACTAGCTGGAGAACCTTTTCCGCTTTGGTAAATAGGCTCTCTTGGTAGAAGGTGTCCTGGCCTTCTGCAGGACAGACCGCATGTCCTCTGAATATAGGTGTCTGAAAGGTATCAGATGTTTATCACCCACAGGGTAAAGCTGAGGGTTTGCAGATGAGGATGGATGAAAGATCCCTTCTGTTCTATGAGAAGGTCCACCTTGTGAGGCAACTTGTGGTGATCGCCCTGGGCAAGAGATAGAAAAAGGGGGAACCAATGCTGCCTTGGCCAGTAGGGGTCACCAGCAAGATATTTGGTTTGTTCCGCTGAATTTTCAGCAGGACCTTCTGGATGAGACGGAAGGGGGGAGGCAAAGAGGAGCAGCCCCTTCTATGAAACTGAAAAGGCATCCACTTTCCACGTTAGTGGTGAGGGAAGCCTAGAGCCAAATAGCCGTAGCTGTCTGCTCTGAAGGAAGGCAAACAGATCTACATGTGGAGTGCCCCACTGGTGGACAATGCCTAAGAAGACATGCCTGTGTAACATCCTTTCATGGTTTAGAGACAAAAATCTGCTGAGGGCATCTGCCTGATGGATGCCCTGTGATGGGATGTATACCGTCTGCAATGTTACATTGTAGTGAGTGGCCAATTACCATGCTTGTATTACCAGCCTGCAAAGTAAAAGGGATCCCCCCCCCCAGCTTGTTGATATACCACATCACTGTGCTGTTGTCTGTGAAAACTTGTAAGGGACCAGGTTGTATCAGCGGGAAGAAGGTCTTCATGGCTAGGGGGAGAGCAATCATTTCCCTCACACTGATATGTTTTTTTTCTGGAGGGAGGGCTCCCATTGAGCCTATACCTTGAGTCTGTTCATAGTGGCCCCCCATATCAGATCAGAGACATCTGTGTACAAGAACTGGACTGCCTTGGTGGGCTGTAGAGGAAGACCTGGATTCTGACTTATTTGTTGGATCCACCACCCCAACTCTTTTTTCAGGCAAGGCAGGAAGGGTACTTGAAAGTCCAGGGGCTGACTGTGCTGGGACCAGACATTTTTCAAGTACCACTGGAACTTCCTCATGTGTAACCTCAAAAGGGGCAGCATTGAAAGAGTAGCTGCCATTAAGCCTAGAAGGCTTAGAAATTCCCTTTCCGAGATGTGGGTGACTAGAAGCAGGTCTTGTAAGAGGTCTGTTAGAGACGTGACCTTGTCTTGTGGGAGGAAGGCCTTCATCAAGTCTGTCCTTATTTTGCAACCCAAGATCTGGTCTTGAGATGGGGTGAGGGAGGACTTCAGTATATTCAGAGTAAACCAGACTTCGAAGGAGAACCATAGTGAATTGCAGAAGTGCCCGAGGAGTGCTCACCTCTTCTGCTTGGATGCGTAGGTCATCTAGGTAAGGGTAGATCTAAATGCCTTTTTTTTTTTTGCAGAAAGTTACTGCTGGGACTAGACATATGGTGAAAACTCTTGGTGCTATAGACAAACCAAAGGGCAAGGCAGTAAATTGACAGCGGGAGGATAGCACAGCAAAACAGAGAAATCTCCTGAAGTCTGGGTGAATGCGGATATGGAGATAAGCCTCCATGTCCAAAGCGGCCATGAAGGCGCTGGGTGTCAAAAGTGGAAGAAGGGTTTCTTGGGATAGCATGCAGAAGGAGGGTACATGCAGGAAAGGGTTTAACAGGGATAGGTTCAGTACAAGCCTCCATGGGCCCTCCTCTTTTGGGACTAGAAAGAGCCTGGAGTAAAACCCGTAACCCTCTTTGCCCTGCTGGAACCCCCTCTATGGTGCCTTATAATAAATCCTAGATGACCTAGGGTATCAGATAAACTTGTTTTTTTTTTTTTTTTTTTTTTTGGAAGTAGGGGTATAAATTTTGGTAATGGCTTTTCCTGCCAAGTCATAAAGTACCCTTTTTCAACTACTGATAAGACCCAGCAGTCTGAAGTGATGTATTGCCATAGGGGAAGAGTGTGAGAGGCAGGTGGACAGGGGGAGATGGCGGAGTGGGTTTAAGCAGTCTCGCAATGCTTGGTCTGTCTGGAAAGGGCTGCCTGGGGGTAGATTGGAAGGGAGTAGCCCTAGGGGACAAGGGTTTCCTAAAACCTTTCCTATGCTTTGAGGAAGAAGTGGAAGGAGCAGGTGCCCTCCCAACAAAGCTAAGTTTTGCAGGGTAGATCCTGCAGAATTTTAGAACTGGGGATACCAGTAGAGGCTTCAAATCCTGCAGTTACTTGCTTTTTCCTGCAAACTTTTGAATAGTTCAGCAGACAGCTTGCCAAACAAGAACTTGTCCAAGGGAGCATCCAGGATCTTGTTCTTGAAGTCATCTGGGAGGGGTTGAAGTATGAGTCAGTAGTACCTATGTAATACAGAGGCAGATGTGACTGATCTGGCTGAGGCTTCAGTAGCAATGTAGCTGCATTTTATGGAATGCCTGGCTACCTGTGCTACTAAGGAAAGCTTAGAGACAACTTGGGACTTCGTAGTTGGACATAAAAAGTTTACACACCCCTGTTAAAATGCCAGGTTTTTGTGATATAAAAAAATGAGACCACAATAAATCATTTGAAAACGTTTCCCACCTTTAATGTGACCTATAACCTGTAAAGTCAATTGAAAAACAAACAAATCTGTTAGAGGGAAAAATATAAAAAAAACATACAATAAACTGGTTGCATAGGTGTGCACACCCTTAAACTAATACTTAGTTGTAGCACCTTTTGATTTAATTACAGCATTCAGTCTTCTTGCGTACACACCTGCCATCAATTAAAAAGACTCTGATTAACCCCAAATAAAGTTCAGCTGTCCTAGTAGGATTTTCCTGACATTTACTCAGGTGCCTGCTGCAGCCAACACCATGGTTGAGAGAGAGCTTACAAAAAATCAAAGGGATCTCATTGTTGAATGGCATCAGTCAGCAGAAGGGTACACAGAAAATTTCCACAGCATTGGATATACCGTGGGGCACAGTTAAGACAGTCAAAGTGCAGAAAATATGGGACAACAGTGACGTTGCAACGAACTGGACAGCCCTCCAAAATTGGTGAAAACACCAAATGAAAAAGTATAGTTGTGTATACTTACCGTAAATGTAGATGTTCGAGTGTATTCACTGTTGCAGTCATAACAATAGGGTTATCCTGCTGGAAGGCTACCCTCAGTCTAGATCTGGCGTCGGTTGCTGTCGCCTCTTCCCTGATGTCAGTGCACCAGGGGTATAAAAGATGCAGCCGACGCCATTTTCTTCAGTTTTTCTTGCCCCAGATGTCAGGTGCCCCCAAAAGGGTAGGCTAAAAATATGTCAATAAAAAATGCATGCACCAAAGTATATATTTTACCTTCCATCTACAAGCAAATACACCACATAGGTTGCATAGAATAGAGAAGTACAGATAAGTTCCAGCAAAAGAAATGGGGGATGACGGGTGGGTAACCTGGACTGCAACAGTGAATACACTCGAACATCTACATTTATGGCAAGTGTACACAACTATACAATGTTCTTCGTGTTTCACTGTTGCAGTCATTACAATTGGGTTGAATCCCAAAGCTAAGGTTGGGAGGCTGGAGCTAAATAGCATTAGCAGCAGCTATTAGGCCCTGCAGAACTGCAGTGGCAAAGCCTGCCCTGGATTTAGAGTAGAGTGATAGGTGATGGTGCTTTGTGAAGGTGTGCACTGAACTCCAAGTAACAGCCTCTAAAATATCTTTGGTTGGTACTCCCCTGAGGAAGGCTGCTGCTCTGGTTGAATGTGACCTAATGCCCTTAGTTACTGGCTTGCCATGTTGTGAATAGCAGAAACGAATGCAGTGGCCTATCCACTTTGAAATAGTCTGCTTTGAGATCGCCTTTCCTTGTGCTCCTGCTGCATATGTCACTAGTTATTGCTCTGTCTTTCTGAAAGCATTGGTTCTGTTCAAATAGAAGCGTAGCTGTCTGTGAATGTCCAAAGAATGCAGAATTCTCTCCCCCTTATTCTGTGGGTTTGGATAAAAGATAGGCAGATGAATAGTTTGGTTGAGGGCCACACTGGACACTATCTTAGGCATAAATGTCGGGTTTGTCCTCAGAGAAACCCTGTCTGGATAAAAGATGATAAAAGGTTCCACAGCCATGAGAGCCTGTAGCTCTGAGACTCATCTTGCAGAAGTTATTGCTAGGAGCAGAGCTGATTTCCAAGATAAAAACTTTATATCAGCTGTAGCGGCTCGCTCAAAAGGAGGCAGGGCGAGTTTTTCCAAGACATAATTGAGGTCCCATGCAAGTATTGGTGATTTCCTTGGAGGCCTTAAATTTTTTGCCCCTCTAAAGTACTGCCTTAACAAAGGATGAGAAAAGATTGGTGGCTCTGTATTGTAATGAGCCGAAATGGCAGAGGCATGAATTTTTATAGATGAAAAGGATAGGCCTTTGTCCAGCATCTCAGTCAAGTATTGCTCAATATTTGGAAAAGCTGTGTCAATTCCTAATGTATGGTTCCAAGCACAGAATCTCTTCCATTTTCCAGCATAGGATTTTCTAGTACTAGGCCTCCTGGCCTCCAAATGACTTCCATCACCGCTTTAGTGAGAGGTGTGTTTTGTATGACTACATTATCTGCCATGCTGCCAGATTTAAGGTCTTGAGTTGGCTGTGCAGGATCTAATTGTTCTGCTGGGACAATAGATGAGGCACATGAGGTAAGGTCCAGGCTGGGTAATGAGACAAGTTCCTTAGGATTGGATACCAGTACTGGCGTGGCCAGTCTGGGGCAATCAGTATCATTTTTGGCTTCTCTTGTTTGACCTTTAAGAGTACCTTGGGGAGGAGAGGCAGAGGAGGAAAGGCATATACTGTTAAGTTTTTCAAGCTGATAGGGCATCCACTTTCCATGCATGTCTGTGATAAGTCCTTGTGCAGAATCTCTTTAGTTGGCAGTTGTGAGGTGAGGCAAATAGATCTATGTCCGGGCATCCCCATTTCCTTGTTACCATGCTGAAGACTTGTGGATCCAATTTCCACTCGTGGGGATCCATGAGGTTTCTGCTTAGTTCATCTGCCAGAGTATTTATCTTTCCAGGCAGGAATTGTGCCTGCAGATGTACTTGGCAAGTCAATGCTGTGTCCCACAAAGTCATGGCTAGTCTGCAAAGGGGGTAAGAATGAGTGCCTCCCTGCTTGTTTATATACCACATGACTGTGGTATCGTCTGTCTTTATCAGTAGCTCTCCCGGATGAAGTAGGTCCTTGAAGGCCGTCAGGGCATTTTGAACAGCTAGCATCTCTTTTTGATTGATATGTAGATGCATTTGGTTTGTGGACCATGTGCCTTGAATACATTTTCCTGCCATGTGGGCTCCCCAGGCATAATCCGATGCATCCGTTGTTAAAGTCTGTGTGGCTAGGGGTAGAGTGAATGGCTGTCCCTTGTTCTGGTGACAGGCCTTCGCCCACCATCGAAACTCCTGTTGCAGGCAGGGTATGAGAGTAACTATTGTTTCCAGGCTGTGGCAATGTTGAGTCCAAACACTTTTTAGGTACCGCTGAAGTTTCCTCATATGCAGTCTTGCATATGGTATTAGTAGAATGCAGGATGCCATTAAGCCCAAAGCCTGCAGAATTTTTCTTGCACATAACTGGGCCTTTGTTGCCAACAGTTTGAAACAGGTAGTCAGTTGTCTTTGTTTGTCTGGCGTGAGATAAGCCATCTGGGCAGTTGCATTTAAGCTTGCACCCAGGAATATTATCTCTCGAGAGGGTACTAGTTTTGATTTTTGTTAGTTGACTGTGTACCCTAGGCATGGTAGTAATCTCTTTACAAACACCAGATGCTGTAGTAGAATTGTCCTTGTTCTCTGCTTGAATGAGGCAGTCGTCCAAATAAGGATATATTTGTATTTCTCTATGTCTGCAGTATGCAATTACTGGTGCCAGGCACTTTGTGAAGACCCTGGGCGCAGTAGATAAGCCAAAGGGCAGTGCAGACAATTGGTAGTGCATTGAGCCAGCTTTGAATCTGAGGTATCTTCTGCATGTGTGTCTGAGACATGCAGGTATGCCTCTTTTAGATATAAAGTCATAAGACAAGCCTTCTTGCCCAACATGGGCAGAAGCTGCTGTAGAGTCAACATTTTGAATTTTGGAATATCCAGATATGTGTTTAGAATAGATAAGTCCAGTATTGATCTCCAGGCTTGGTCCTTTCTGGGTACCAAGAACAGTCTTGAATTGAATCCTTGTCCCTGCTCTTGCTCTGGCACTTGTTGAACGGCACTCATGTCCATGAGGCATGAAACTTGTTTTTGTGCCTCTGCCCATTGATTGCGTGGCAGGTCTGGCATACCGTTTAGCCTTGGCAGGGTGTGAAAGTGGAACCTGTAGCCTTGTGAAACTACATTTAGAACCTATTTGTACTGGGTGATCATGTGCCAATTTTGTGAAAAAAGTGCTAGTTTCCCCCCCCAAAGGGGCTGCCAAAAGAGAAGTAGTTGGTGCTGGAAGGGGAAAGTCATTAAGACTGTTTCCGGTATGGCTGTGATTTTTCCTCTCCGCTCTTGGAGGTAGAAGCACCCCACTGTTTAGGTCTGTATGAGCCTAGGGGCTGTGATCTGCCTCTGGGGCGTCTGTATCTGCCACTTTGTGGTCTATCTGCAACTGGAAAGGACCAATTCTATGTAGGCCAGTTCCTGCTAAATCTGGGAGGCTGTACCTGCAAGAAATCCTTGACTGTTTGCATAGATTTAGCTTTTCCTCCATTTTCTTCAACACCTCTTCTGCTTTAACACCAAACAAAGTATCATGCTGTAAAGGAGCATCTAATAGTTTTGCTTTAACATGATCAAGCAGATTTTGTTCTTTTAACCAAGCATGCCTCCTAATGACAGAACCTGTAACAGCGGCCCTGCAGGAGGCCTCTAGAGAATCAAAACCACATTGCAAAGTACGCTTTCCAACTTGTTCAGCTGAATGCAATAAATCCTGCATTTCTTTTGTTGTCTGCACACACTGTATTTGCTGGCATTTTCTGTTCAAAGACATTAGATATTGCTGATATTTAAGTATATGAAATTGGCAATTTAAGGCTCTTACAGCCAAGGTAGCAGAGGTATAAATCTTTCAGCCACATCTATCTACAGCCCTAGAATCCCCATCAGAGGGGATAGGGTTTTTTGCAGTAGAAGCCTTGACCCCTTTGCGACCCTGAGAGATGGTTTCTGGGTCAGCAGCAGGGTTTTTATAAAGAAATTTATGTGAATCAGGAACCCTATAGTATCTGTCTGGCTTAACAGGGGCTGGTGGTAAAGAGTCTGGAGAAAGACTGGACTCTGAAAATACACCATCCACAATGTCTAAAACAGGCGGGATAGCAAGGGGCCTGTGCTGAGGCAATAAAAGGAAGTCTCTGAGCCTTTTCTTGGATTCTGAGTAATCTTGGCTCTCCCAGTGGAAGTGCTCCCTCAGTATGCAGTGTCTCCCCAAAAGAATAATCCTTAGGAGGAGAGGCTGAAGGGATAGATTCTTCAGCATCAGAATCCTCATAGGGAGGAATAGAGTAATCCTGTTCAGAGGAGGAATCAGAGGAAATGGAAACCTGGTCTGAAGATTCATAATCTAACTCTTGCCTAGGCCTCTTATCAGGAGGGGGATGGGAACCCCTGATCAAAGTAATTAGGTCTTCGGCCATTTTAAGCATCTGTTTTTTAGGCATGGAGGCCTGTCCAGGTGAATTCTGTACTTGTTTCTTTGTCTTTAGAGATGCTTTAGTCTTTGAAGCTGAAGTAGATTTTACATACAACTGTGTAGGCCTGAACACACCCACAGAAGCCAATGCCTGCTCAGCGGCTCCGGACCCATCTGAGGGAATAGTTTCCGAGTGTCCAATACCTTGAGTTTCCAGAGGCCTAGTCGGCTCCACGTGGGAGTCAGAAGCAGCCTGTGGCTCTGAGGTAGCGGGCGTCAGGGGCTGCAAAAGCGCCTCACTGAGAACGGGCGATAGGCCTAGCAGAAGCCTCGTTGGTTTTGGATCTCGGATGCCTGCCCTTTTCTTTACGTTTTTTATAAATTCCGGTAGTCGGCTGATCCGACGGCATTATATAATTAAATCTTCTGCCAAAATAATGGAATGCAAAATCGTACCGATGCTTAATAGTGCGTTGGTTAAATCTAGCACAAAACCGACAACTAGCAACGTTATGGTCAGGACCTAGGCAAGGAATACAGTAAGAATGAAAATCCTTATGTGGTATTTGCTTCCCACAAGAAATACAATTATTAACTTTTTCTGAAATCAGTCTGGAGCAAGAAAAAAGTTTCCCCAACGGAGTACTTAGCTTTAATGAAGACTTCGGATCTGAAATTCGAATTTGAAAAACTCGGGAGTCGGCCAACTGGCACTTGTGAACTGCTTTTGCTTCGGGCACCGCGCGGCAAGAAAGACTAGAGAAAATGGCGTCGGCTGCATCTTTTAAACCCCTGGAGCACTGACGTCAGGGAAGAGGCGACCGCAACCGACGCTGGACCTAGACTTTGGAATTCAGCCCGACTGATGGTAGCCTGCCAGCAGGATAACCCTATTGTAATGACTGCAACAGTGAAACACGAACATCTGATCAGTGAGGCTGCCAAGAGACCTACAGCAACATTGAAGGAGCTGCAGGAATTTCTGGCAAGTGCTGCTTGTGCACTACATGTGACAACAATCTCCCTTATTCTCCATATGTCTAGGTGACGGAAGCCTTTTCTTACACACAAAAACATCCAGGCCTAGCTAAAATGTGCAAAACAATACATAAAGTCTCCCAAAAACATGTGGGAAAGTGTGTCATGGTCTGATGAGACCAAGGTTGAACTTTCTGGCCACAATTCCAAAAGATTAGTTTGGTGCAAAAAGTACACCATCTCCACAGTGAAGCATGGTGGTGGCAGTATCATGTTTGGGGTTGCTTTTCAACATCTGGAACTGGGGCTTTAGTCAAGGTGGAGGGAATTATGAACAGTTCCAAATACCAGTCACTTTTGGCCCAAAACCTACAGGCGTCTGCCAGAAAGCTGAAGATGAACAGGAACTTCACATTTCAACATGACAATGATCCCAAGCATACATCCAAATCAACAAAAGAATGGCTTCATCAAAAGAAATTAAAGTACTGGAATGGCCCAGCCTGAGCCCAGACCTAAATCCAATAGAAAATCTGTGGGATGACCTGAAGAGGGCTGTGCACAAGAGATGCCCTCGCAAACTGCCAGTTTTGGAGTGCTTTTATAAGGAAGAGTAGGCAAATATTGCCAAGTCAAGATGTACCATGCTGATAGACTCCTACCCAAGAAGACTGAATGCTGTAATTGAATCAAAAGGTGCTTCAACAAAGTATTAGTTTAAGAGTGTGCAAATTTATGCAACCAGCTTATTGAATGTTTTTTTTATTTTTTTATATTTTCCCCCCAACAGATTTGTTTTTCAATTGAATTGTACAGGTTCTAGGTCTCATTAAAGGTGGGAAAAGGTTTGAAATTATTTATTGTGGTCTCGTTTTTTCATATCACAAAAACCTGGCATTTTAACAGGGGTGTGTACACTTTTTATATACACTGTACCTGAAATTCTCATCCAGCAAACAACTTGGGCTAGCAGACTATTGCAGATGGTGTTTGGACTGGTGGCAGAGAAGTTATGATGGTACGTGTCGATGTTACTTGTGGACGACGCTGGTTGCTGGTCTACATGCGACGTCTCACGTACCTTGCTGTGGTTGAAGTCTTTTGTACATTGGCCAAACATCAGGACTGTCTTTGGCAGTCAATCCCTCAAATTAAGAATACTGCATACTGCAACATAAGAATCGGAGGACATCAAAAAAAGCCTGTTGGATCTAAAGAGAAAATAGGATCCAAAGACAACCTTAGCGTCTTTGGATTCAAAAAACGTCCTAGTTTCTCTGGAGTGTAACTGCCATCTGTCAGATCTGAAAGCTTGGGATCCAAAAGAGACTGAAAATGCTCTGGATCCAGAGAGCTTGGATCCAAAATCATTCCATGTCAAATTAGAAGGAATAGGATCTAATACAGAAGTAAGAGCAGACCTAACAGATCCATGGAGAACTTTGGATGCGAAAAGAGCTCTAGGGGACTTTGGCTTCATAATTATTGTCTGAAGATGCAAATTATGTCTGTTGAATCCGAAACAAATTAAGATCGAAAGATAGGAAAAAAAACTGTCTGATCAGAGTAGGATAAAAGAGCCTGAGGTGATCTTAGAGATGTCAGATCCAAAGTGTCTGGAACCATTCTTTCAGACTTTTTTTAAAGGTTTATAATGAAGATGAAGCCAAAGAATTTGAATACCTGGACCTTTTGAAGGGTTCTTGAATATCACACTCCAGCAATGTTCTGAAAAAAAGGTAGTTCGCAGCAAATCTTTCAATATTAGTTTACTCTTTTGTTCAAGTTCTGAAAAACTGTAGTGGTTGGATCAAGTGACAGCTGGATCAGACATAACTTATGCAGTTTTTGTTCTTTCTTTTTGGTACTGAAGAAGCAGAGACTAGAGAAGCAAGGCAACTAGACCTTCTGACAGGTCTTTACATTTTGCAGGGGGGAGGATAGAGCCCCAGCAATAGCTTTGAAAAAAGAAGATAGCAGTAAAGCCTTTAACATCAGCTTATTCTTTCCTGTCCACAGGAACTTGTGATAAAAACTGCAGTCCTAAACAATATAAACAAAGGTTGTAGCAATGGAGTTTAAAGAATTACAATAAATCTTGTATATAAAAACTATCAGTAGTAACAAAATACTGACACCAAAATGGAAAAATAAAGCTGTAAAATAAACCGTCACAATAATGCAGAAAAATGGCTGGTAAAGGGACGGAGATTTTTCCTAGAAGTATAGGAGAAAAGTTGATAAACAACTTCAGATTAAAAGTGAATAGTAATTTGTTAAAGTTAGAAAGAAAAAAGAAATTTATCTTTCACAGAAAACAGAGGTGAAGGGAACCACATCTGAACTCTAAACACAGAAAACAAGATATGAAGGACATTTGGGGTGGTGCATAATGGGCAGTGAAGGAGCTCGAGATTTTGTTGGTAGCCACAAGCTAGTATAATGGCAGAGTCAGATCAGAGTATCAGATCCGAACACATATGTTGAAGAATGAAAACTGACATCAGATCTACACTTTTCAGAATGCTTGGCAACTTGATAAGAAAAGTCACAAAGATCTAGAAACAAGAAGTTATGTACTCACCATAACGTTCGATGTATGTAGTCCATCTTGCCTCACATTCTTACCCGTGGGTTCGGAGCCAAATATCAGCTCCGACTCAGCCAACTTTTCTAGCTCGAAGTCTTTTATTGGCTGGGCTAAGCAGGTATCCCATGGTGCACTGCTCCATATCCCCAGATCTAGTTTGCTGCAATACTCATTGGTACCCCATGCATACACAAAATCCAGATAAAAGAATAAGCCAAGTAAGGGGACTCTGTAGATGGACAACCTAGCCTCCAAATCCTCCAGGAAGGGGGAAGGTGAGAGGGTAAGTAAGAATGTGAGGCGAGATGGACTACATACATCGAACGTTATGGTGAGTACTTAACTTTTTGATGTTATGTAGCCCTATCTTGCCTACATTCTTACCTGTGGGACAGCGTTCCTAGCACCTACATCCTGGGTGGCTCATAGGAAAATACTCCTGAGAACTGTGGAGCCAAAGGACGACCTGCCCCTAGAAACCATACCCAATTTGTAATGAGAAACAAATATGTAAGGAGAAGCCCAAGTAGCTGCAGCACATATATCATCCATCGACAATCTGGCTTGATAGGCTGTAGATGTAGAAACAGCCCGAGTAGAGTGAGCCTTGACCGGAAATGGCAGATCTTTTCCTCCTGCGTGGTAGACGAAAGAGATACAACTAGATATCCATCTGGATAGGGTGACCTTGGAGACCGGGGACCCCGTTCTGTTTTCCGAAAAGGAAACAAAAAGTTGATCAGACTTCCGGATATCTTTTGTTTGGTGCAGATAGAAGCATAATTGTCTGTGTACATCCAACTGATGAAATCTAAATTCTGCCTTGTTCGAAAAGTGAGGAAAGAACACAGGCAACTCAATGGATTGATTAAGATTAGACATGGAAGCCACTTCAGAAAGGAACGAAGGGTTTGGTCTAAGAGAAACCCTGTCCTTATGGAAGATTAAGTATGGAGGTTTGATGGAGAGGGCTTGAATTTCTGAAACTCGCCTTGCTGAAGTGATTGCTGTTAAGGCCGTTTTCCAGGTCAAGAATTTCAATTTACAGGTAGCTGCAGGCTCGAAAGGTGGTAAAGTAAGGGCTTGTAGAACAAAATTGAGATCCCAGGGCATGATTGGTTCAGAAACCGGGGGATGGAGCAACAAAGTACCCTTCAGGAAAGCCTTGCATAGTCTATGAGCTATGAGACTAGGCTCATTAGCGACATGAAAATTAGAGATCGCTGCCAATTGAACTTTGATGGTAGCTGATGCGGAACCCAGATGGAAAAGCATAGACAAAAACTCCAAGACTGAAGCAACTGGAACTGTGTAAGGATCAATTCCTCGGGTATGCGCCCAGATAAAAAACCTCTTCCTTTTACTAGAATAAATCTTCCTAGTGAATGGCTTATGAGAGGACGATAATATATGAACCACTTCTGGTGAGAATTTATGAAGTCTAACCAACGATGGAAGTGGAGTAGCCAGGCTGTCAGCCAGAGGGTCATCAAGGAGGGGTGGAACTGTCCCGACATGTGTGTCAGTAAGTCTGGTAGAGGGTCCAGAATCCAAGGAGTGTCCACAATGTATGGTTGAAGAACGGGGAACCAGACTTGGCGAGGCCAGTGTGGAGCAATCAGAATCATTCTGCTTCCCAAGGATTGCGCTTTTTAAATCACCTTTGACAGCAAAGGAAACAGAGAGAAAGCATAAAGCAGACCCAGAGGGCCAATCGTGAACCAGAGTGTCCCTAGGTGACTCCCCCTGTGGGGGGATCAGCGTGAAGTAGCTGCTGCATTTTGCATTGAGGGGGCTGGCAAAAAGGTCGCAGCAAGGCTGACCCCATCTGCTGAAGATTCGCTCTGCAACTAGGTGATTCAGGGACCACTCGGAAGGCATCAGAATAGCTTTGCTTAGCCTGTCCGCAATCACGTTGGACTTCCCCGGAATGTGCGTTGCCACCAGAAACCGTTGGGAAGTTACTGCCCACTGCCATACTTGCATGGCCTCTCTGCACAGAGGGTAAGACCTGGTCCCCCCTTGCTTGTTTAGATACCACACTACTGACATGTTGTCCGAGTGTACTGCAATCGTCCCTAGAGGTAGAACACTATGAAGTGCTTGCAACGCAAATAGCACTGCTCTCATCTCTAGGACGTTTATATGCAGATGTATTTCGTGCTTGTGCCACGTGCCTTGGACTGTCCTGCCAAGATAATGGCCCCCCACCCCATCTGGGAGGCGTCCGTGGTCACCGTGGCAACCGAGATGGGTGGAACGAAGGGCCTTCCCCTGTCCAAACTGTTGGTGCAAAGCCACCAAGCGAGGTCCTGCTTGCATCTGTCCATGAGCAAAAGGGTGAAAAAGTGGAAATCTTTGGAGAGACCATTGAACAAAGAGGAGCCACTGGAGAATTCTCATGTGCAATCTCGCTAGAGGGACCAACATAATTGTTGCTGCCATGGTCCCCAGGAGTTGGAGAACCCATCTTGCCTTTGCTTTCCTCAGGAGCATCAGCATGTGTTATCTGTTGTTGTAAGACTCTGATCCTCTCCTGCGGTAAAAATGCTCGCATTCGAATGGTGTCTAATTCTGCTCCTATAAAGGTGACATGCTGCGAGGGCAATAAAACAGATTTTTCCCAATTTACTGTTATACCCAACTGGTGACAGAGTGATGGTAGCGTCCCTGGTTTGAACTAGTTGATGCCTGATGGGGGCGGGTAAGGAGCCAGTCGTCCAGACACGGAAACACTTGGAATCCCTGACGTCTCAAGTGAGCCGCCGACACCGCCATACACTTGGTGAACACTCTGGGGGCTGTGGTGAGACCAAAAGGCAGGGCTCAAAACTGGAAATGACTGGCTCCCAGCCGGAAGCGTAGGTGACTCCTGGATGCCCTGTCCATTTTCACATAGTAGCAAGCATCCTTGAGGTCAACGGAGCACATCCATACCTCCTCTCCCAACAATGAGAGAATCGATTGTAGTGTGATGATACGGAACTTGGACTTCTGTACATAGTTGTTCAGTTGGCTGAGATCTAATACAAGTCTCAGGTCCCCTGTTCTTTGCGGCACCAAAAAGAATCTTGAGTAAGTCCCTAATCCGATTTGGTCTGAGGGGACAAGCTGGATGGCTCCTTTTCCTAGGAGCTTTGAAACCTCTGAGGCTGCTTGATCCCTTTGACTGGGTGGAACGTCTGGGATTTTCCTGATTGAAGGGGGGTCTGATGTAAACGGAATGAGATAACCTCCGGAAATTATCCGTAATACCCATCGATCCTGGGTGATGCTTTCCCAGGCTTCCGGATATAATGAAATTCGACCCCCGACTGGCTTCTGATAAGCACAGCCGGGCACTCCCTCAGGAACGAGAGAAGGGAGAGCCGCAAAAGGAATCACGGTCTCCCGAATTGCGGGGGCCCCCTCTGCCTCTGGGGCGGCGTCTCCCTGAATAACCTCCCCCTCCTCTGCCTCTGGAGGGGGGGGGGCTCACCTTGTGCAGCAGGAAAAAACCTCTGTGATTTCTTGAACCACACCCCCCCCCCCCACTGGGCCTTGGGGTAAGGCCTAGAAGGAAGGGAAAAATTGACCCCTAAGGCAGACAGGGTCTTTCCCTCTTGCTCGCACCTGTTGAGGGTGTCTTTCACTTTGGTCCCGAACAAAGAACCACCATCAAAGGGGGTGTCAGTGAAGGAAGACTTGAAGGCCTCCGCAAAGTGACACAGGTGCAGCCAGGCTTGCCTTCTAAGGGCGACTCCTGAGCTTGCTGCCCTACTCGCTCCCTCGGCTGCATACGAAATCAGCCGCATGGATGAGTTGACAATGGAATTGAGGGTAGACACCTGGGAGTTAACCGTCTGGGCCACCGCCTCAGGGACGTTACCTGCAAGAGCATCTCCTAACTCCTTGAGGAGATCTCTCTGGAGCCGAATGAAATGAGACAGGTAATTCAGCGACCATAAGGTAAAGGTTGCTGACGAGAGGGTACACTTCCCGTACCGGTCCATGGTCCTAGACTCCTTGTTAGGAGGATGGACGGAGGAAGAAGGCTCTGCTACTTCTTTCTGAGTGGCTGCCGCCGCCACCACCACCATAGCATCTACAGGGACTCCCTTGGACAGAAACTCCTTGCACTGGGGGGTGGAAAGAAACTTGTTGGGATGCCTGGGCACAGGCTCCACAGAATCAGGGTTTTCCCACACCCTTCGACATATCAGATCAAGAAGCTCGTCGAAGGGTGGGGACACCAAGGAGGTGGAGGGCTGAGCACCAAAAGCCTTAAGGAACACTGACTCCTCCTCGGAAGGGGCTTTGGACGGCCAATCACCTCTTTGTTTCAGTATCGCCAGGATGTCGGAGAAGGAAACATCATCAGAGGATGACTTGGGGGACCCCTCCCGATTCCTCGAGGTCAGTACCAGAGGTGAGAGACTCATCCTGGGAGTCTATGTGCTTCCTCTTGCACGTTTTCTTTCTAGGGGGCTCCTCAGGAATGAACTCTGAGGGGCCCTCAGAAATTTGGGGACCACTTGTGGGGGTATCCCTAGGACATGGTGCTCTGCTGTCCATGGACAGGTGGTGATCAGAGGCTCTCACCGGAGTGGTGGGGGACAGAGTAACTGACCCGCCTGATGTAGCCGACGATCTGGCCAGCGCAGTCCGCATAGCCTCGAAGGCAGCCCCCCCCCCCCCCCGAGTCTGAGGAGTGACTAGCCTTCGAGGCCATGACAGGAGTCAAGAGTTCCCCGAGCAGAGGCACCGAGAGGGAGACTCGGAACCGAAATAAGTCCCGAGACGTCCCCCTCGGGCCGACCGAAGAATCCAGAGTCCCGAACCCAGAGGACGGAGCCGACGGGGTCGGAGCAGATGTCGGTATCGATGGAGCCAAAGGGGCCATCGGAACCGGCCTAGGAACATCACACAGCGCGGGACACTCCGGTTCCGAAGACAGAGATGCGCTTGGAGGAGGAATGATCGAAGAAGGGGTCGGGACGGGCTCAGGACTCGACTGGGTCGGAGCCGAAAATAATTTTGTCAAAGCAGGTGACTGGAGGAGCCTCTGGACCACCCTATCAACATCCACATCTGAAAGGGTCCTGGAGGATTTGCAAGACAGGGAGGGAGATAGAGATCTCCTTCTCAGGAGAAACTGGTCTGAGACTGGGCGATCGGCTCCTAAGAGGTTCCAATATAATTGGAGCGGACGCTGGTTCCGTCAACGACACTTCCTGCGGCCCTGAGGTCAGTGGAGCCGAAGAGGTCGATGCAATTTTTGAGACTTTCTCCAGTGGCTCCGATGAAGCTGACTGAGCCGGAGATCTCTTTTAGATTTGGAAGATTTAGCACTCCATAGCCTATTCAAAAGAGGGCTTTAAGAGTCCCTTTAAAATCAGCTTATTCTTTCTCTCTTGGAGCACTCTAGGACATCTACACATGGCAAAAACTGCAGGACTCCTGCAGATGAATGGCTCCCAGGCAATAGACACAAATGGAATGCCCATCGGTGATGGACATTTTCTACCCACATTTAGAGCACTTTTTCAAACCCAAAGGTTTTTGCTCCTTGGAATCTTTGGACATCTTCACAACAACACCAACAACGCAAAAACAAAAAGTATGACAAGAGCTCACAGATGCTCAACACCACAAAACGAGGGAACCAGTAACAAACAGTGACCATACACACACATTAGAGGTTTTTGACATTGCTTCTCTAATCAAAACGGTTGATGACCACAAGGAAAGGGAATAGACCAAACCTCTAACTTAAACGGTTTAGACCATACACACACAGCAGATAAGCAACCGGAGAAGGACTAGGTCCTCTAACTGAAAACGGGCCTAGCCCGAGGGAACAGTCAGCGGGATTCCACACAAAACAAGCACACTATCACAACCTCAAATAATACTAGAGACAATAGCTATGAAAATAGCTTTTTGTTTATGAACAAAACTTTTCTTTCAAGACAAGAAAAAAGGTACTTAGCCACAGCCAAGTGAGACCACGTCCGAGCTACACGAGCGGCAAACGAGATCTGGGGATATGGAGTAGTGCACCATGGGATACCTGCTTAGCCCAGCCAATAAAAAACTTCGAGCTAGAAAATTTGGCAGAGTCGGAGCCGATATTCGGCTCCGAACCTACGAGTAAGAATGTAGGCGAGATAGGACTACATAACATCTCCTGTTTTAGTTCTACCTTCAGTCTCCTTCACCTTGATCCTCACATGCTACAGCACAGTCTCCTGGTAAGACAGCATATGGGGCTGACAGTTTAAAGTCCTAAATGCCAGGGTAGGGAGTGGTGTACACCTTTTTCTCAAACCTTTTCAGAGTTCTGCTCTCCTTCATTTGGGATGTGATTCCTGGTTGGACAGAATCACTTACTGAGATACAGAGACATCACATCTGGACCAGACGTCTATACAAGTATCAGTGGGAATTCCTGACCTTGTAAAAAATGGTCAGGCTCCAAAGATGCATTTTCAAAGACATCCTCCAGGACTTCTATCACTGGAGGAATGGCTAAGGGCCAAAGCTTAGAGCCCCATAAAAGCATTATAACCTTTGCAGTCTCTACTCCCTGGTGGCTAACTGATCAGTTTGTTGCATTTTCTAGAGAGCACTATAAAAAGAGACGTCTTCTGGTGCAGACAGAGAAGACCGGGTGTGTATTCAGTGTTCACATCAAAGTATTCCGTTGATAGGAGTCTGCTACATAAGCTAGCTCAGTCTTAAAATCTGAAAATTCTAGATTTTCCTTCAGGGAGCCCTCTCTTTTATTTTTATTTTGTTAACGTTATATAGCTAGATTGAGTGATTAGAGGCCCAGAGGAGAAAAGAGGAGAAACCACTCATACTATATTATTTTATTGGAGTACAACACTTTATTAAGTACAACAAGAGTTAAGTACAATTAGTAATATGAAAAAACAAAAATAAAAATAAATATATAAACAACAAGCTTATAATAAAAAAAACTAAAAAAAAAAAATTGTTTAAAAAAAAGCATTACAAAATTTGTTAGCAAGAAAATTAAAATTAAAAATTAGGAGAAGAAAGAAAAAAGAAAAAGAATAGAAGAAGAAGAAGTAAAAAAGAAGGAGATAAGAAGGAGGAAAAGGAGAGGAAAGGAAGAAGAAATAGTCTGAGGAGAAAGAGGAGAAGGGGGTATAGAGGACAGGGAGAGAGAGAGAGAGAGTAGGTTAGAGCATGGATAGGATAGTAAGACATAAATAGTAGTAAGTAGTATATTTACTAAGTAAAGTGTAGAGTTCTAGTGGTGGAGGTGAAGGAAGAAATTAGTCAGGAGTCCAACAGGACTTCAATTCTTGGAAGGAACTCATGACAATTACTGCATGTCTAAGACATTAAGGTTCTGGACAACTGAACAAGACTGCTCAAGGTGGAAACAAGAGGAGGGTTGTGCTGAGGCACTAGGAAGCTAGGCAGCATCACTTTAGCTTTGGTGCCTTGTACATCCTTGTACTCTGGGGTGCTGCCTTTAAGGCTTTGAGTCTTGGATGGGTGACAGACCTTATCTCCAGGAAGCTCCTCTGTAATGAAAATCCTAAGGACTCATTTTCCTTTTCAGAAAACAGGATGTGGCTTTACTGACCACAGAATTTATAGTCACTGTAGGAATGTCAGCTGCTTTGGTCCAGGAGGACATGCTAGATACCAATGGTATAGGTGCCTGCTAAGCAATTGCATCACTGGAGTTGGTCATTAAAAACTTTGTAGTCAGAAGCTGTGCCATCACCCTCCATACAGAATATCTGGACCTAAAAACCTTAAGACATCCATGGTTCCCCTTTTCTTCTCCCTATTTTCAGTGCATTTCTGTTTAGGGGATAGGCTCCTGGAAGCCCTGGACAATGCCGCTGTTGATCTGAACCAGGTTCACACCCTTTTTCCCCTTTTCTGGGCAATGAACTCAGTCTGAATAGTCACAAATTATCCTCTGGTGAACAACACGCACAGAGGATAGGAGTCCACATTGTGCTCTACTCAGAAGCATAAAAGACACTTAAGAGTAACACCATTACTAATTTTTAGAGAAATTTCCAACAAACTAGAATCTGAGTAAGGCAGTTATAAATTGCTTTACTTATGCAATAAACAAGTACGAAATCCTCCAAGGGTTGCTTACCTGTCTTCAAGAGAAAAAAAATGCTGGACAACAGACTACACTCGGTATCAGATGGAACACTTCTGCACAGCAACAACAACGTGAAAACAGCATCAGCTGACATACAATTTATATTATCAGTATTCTGATGCGGCAAGTTACATGTTGGCCGAAGGACTTGGAAAGGGAAGAGCTTTGGAAGACTAACCTTCAACAGATTACTTGGATGCCAGATATCCCAAAAGTGAAGACTGCAACAGTGAATACAATGACAAATATCACGAGAAATCAACCCCCCCCAAAAAATACAGCAGGTATTACAAGTAAAAAAAGAAGTTATGTACTCATCATAACATTCCATGTTTGCAGTCCATCTCTCCATTCATTCTTACATATGGGTTTGGAGCTGATCCTCGGCTCCGACTCTGCCTATTTACAAGCTGGAAGTCTTCTAGTTGGCTCGTGGCTAGGTAGGTATCCCATGGTGCACCAGTACAATCCCCAGATCTTGTTTGCTGCTAACTAGGAGACATAACAAACATTCAGAAAGAAGCCAATACTAAAAGGTCTGCAAAGAACAATAACAGTATTTTCTGCCTCCAGGTACTTCCAGGATGGGTGTAGGAGGGTGGGTTCATAAGAATGAATGGCAAGATGGACTACAAACATGGAACGTTATGGTGAGCACATAACTTCTTTATGTTCTATAGTCCTATCTCGCCCTTCATTCTTGCATATGGGAAAGCGTCCCTAGCACTTATTCTTGGGTGGCTCAAGGAAAAATACTCCTGAGTATCGTGGAACCAAAGGATGCACTAACCCTGGAGTTTACATCCAATTTGTAATGAGTAATAAATGTGTGAGGGGGGCCAAGTTGTTGATGCACAAATATTATCAAATGGGACCCTGGCTAAAAAGGCTGCAGTGGTAGATTGAGATATTGTAGAATGAGCCTTGATTCTGAAAGGTAAAGGTCTACCTTCAGAGTGTAAACGTAAGCTATGCAGTTAGAAATACAATTTGAGAGTGTCACTTTAGAAACTGGTAAATGTGACCTAGATTCTGAGAAGGAAATAAATAATTGATCTGATTTCCTGAATTCCTTAGTCCCGTGCAAATAAAAATGTAACTGTCTATGGACATCCAAATGATAAAACCTGTATTCAGCTGCATTGGAATGATTTGGAAAGAACACCGGAAGTTCTATGGATTGATTCCAAGTGGCATGGGAACAGACTTTGGGGACAAAGGAAGGATTAGTACGAAGAGATACTCTGTCTTTGTGAAAAATCAGGTAAGTAGGGGGATTTACAGACTATGCCTGTAACTCTGACACCCGTCTGGCCAATGTGATAGCCACCAAAAACAAAGTCTTCCAAGATAGGAATTTCAAAGGGGATTAATGAAAAGGCTCAAAGGCGGAGAAGTCAGTTTGGATAACACAAAATTTAAATCCCATGAAGCAACAGGTTCTTGAAAAGGGGGTCTTAAAGTGGCACCTTTAAGGAAAGTTTTGCACAGCCTATGTGACATCAGATTAGAATCTTGAATGCCTAGATGAAAATTTGAAATCGCTGTCAATTGAACCCTGATTGTGGCAGCCGCAGATCCCTGGTGGAAAAGCTCAGACAGGAATTCCAAAACCACTAGAATGGAGGCAGTACAAAGGCCAACATTCTTTTTCTCCTCCCAGATAGAGAATCTCCTCCATTTACTGGAATATAGTCTCCTACTGGAAGGTTTATGAGAGGACGAAAGGATATGAGTCATGGAGGGTGAGAAGTTGTGAAGCCTGTCTAGGGATGGAACCTGGAGCAGCCACGCTGTCAAATTGAGGGTGTGTAAGGAGGGATGAAGCGAGCCTGACATGCGAGTCAAGAGATCTAGTACTGGGTCCAGAATCAAAGGATCTAGGAGAAGAGGCCCGAGAAAGAGGAACCAAACCTGATGAGGCCAGTAAGGAGCAATGAGGATCAGTTTGCTTCCCAGACATTTCACTTTCTGAATAACCTTGGGTATGAGAGGAAAGGGAGGAAAAGTATAAAGGAGACCCAGGGGCCAATCCTGAACAAGTGCGTCTCTCGGTGACTCCCCAGGAAGGGGGATGAGGGAGAAGTAGCTGTTGCATTTGGCATTGATCGGGCTGGCAAAGATCGCAGCAAGGCTGTCCCCATCTGTGGAAAATCTGCTCCGCTATTTCCTGTTTCAGAGACCACTCAAGAGGTATCAGAATTTCCCAGCTGAGCTTGTCTGCTATCACGTTGGTTGTCCCTGGAATGTGTGTTGCCACCAGAAAACGCTGGGAAGATATCGCCCATTTCCAAAATCGAATGGCCTCTCGATAGAGTGGGTA
Organism: Protopterus annectens; assembly: GCF_019279795.1. NCBI lineage: Eukaryota > Metazoa > Chordata > Ceratodontiformes > Protopteridae > Protopterus > Protopterus annectens. Next base: position 1,172,129,243 of record NC_056745.1, read on the forward strand.
AGATCTGGTTCCGCCCTGTTTGTTGATATACCATACTACCAACATGTTGTCTGATTGTATTGCAATAGTCCCCAGAGGCAGAAGGTCGTGAAGTGCTTGCAATGCTAAGCGCACCGCCCTCATCTCTAGAATGCTGACATGCAGGTGAGCCTCATGATCTTGCCACGTGCCTTGGACAGTCCTGCCTAGATAATTCCCCCCCACCCTATATGTGAGGCATCCGTGGTCACAGTGGCAACGGGTTGGCGAGGAACAAATGAAGTGCCCGTGGTTAACTGATTGGGTAGAACCCACCAAATGAGGTCTTTCTTGCAAGAGTCTCTCAGCAGTATGTGATGAGATAACGGTAGGTCCTGAAAGGACCACTGGGATGACAGGAGCCACTGAAGAATCCTCATGTGTAGTCTGGCTAGTGGCACTAGTAATATGGTGAAAGCCATGGTCACTAGAAGCTACAGAATTGGTCTTGGCTTTGACCTTTCGTAACAGGAGAAGACGTTGAATTTCAAGAACCAAATTCTGTGCCCTTTCTACAGGAAGACAAGCCAACATGTCTACTGTGTCTATCTCAGCACCTATAAAAATCACAGATTGAGAGGGCAATAAGCAAATTTTTCCCATTTTACAGAAATTCCCAACTGGTCAAAAAGCTGAATGGTAGCGTTCCTGGTCTGAAGTAGTAGATACCTGGTGGTGTCGGTCAAGAGCCAGTTGTCCAGATACGGAAACACCTGGAATCCTCGAAGTCTCAGGTGAGCTGTCACTACCGCCATACACTTGAACACCCTGGATGCTGTGGTGAGACCAAAGGGCAGAGCACAAAACTAGTAATGACTGGCTCCCAGCCGGAAGCATAGATGACTCCTCGACGCCCTGTCCATTTTTATGTGGTAGTAGGCGTCTGAGATCTACTGAGCACATCCAATTGTCTTTCCCTAATAACGGGAGTACAGACTTGCAGTGTCACCATCCGGAACATGTTCTTCTTCACTGATTCGTTCAATGTTCTGAGGTCCAAGATGAACCTCCAGTCTCCTGTACGTTTTGGCACTAAAAAGAATTCGGAGTAAGTTCCGGATCCTATTTCGTCTGCTGAGACGGTATGGATGACTTTTTGCCACCAACTTGTTGACCTACACAGTTGCCTGATCCTTGTGATTGGGTGGAACATCCGGGATCCTCTTGGGAACAAAAGGTGGAAGTGAAAAGGGTATGACATAACCTCTGGTAACAATTTTTTGTACCCAATTGTCTTGATTGATACTTAGCCAGGCTTCTGGATACAAAGAAATGCGACCCCCGACTGGCCCCAGAGAAGCACAATCGGGCCCCCACATCAGAAGCGCTGCTAAGGCTGGCCCCGAAAGGAATCGCGACTTCCCTGGTTTTGCGGTCCGCCCCTGCCTCTAGGGCAACGTCTACTATTTCCTCCTCCTCCTCTGAAGGAGGAGTCAACCCTGTGCATCATGGAAAAACCTCTGGGACTTCTTGAACCATATTTTACCGCCCCGCTGACCCTTAGGGTATTGTCTAGAGGGTACAGTAAAACGTACTCCCATGGCAAAGAGTATTTTTCCTTCTTGCTCGCACCGGGTGAGCGTGTCCTTTATCTTGGGTCCAAACAATGAAGAACCGTCAAAGGGAGTGTTGGTAAAAGTAGACTTGAACAGTTCCGCAAAATTACAAAAATGCATCCAGGAATGACGCCTTAGGGAAATTCCTGAACCCGCTGCTCTACTCGCTGAAAAGGTTGCATACAAGATGAGCCTCATGGACGAGTTGACAATGGAGTTAAAGGTGGATAATTGGGCAGACACCTTGTCAGGGGCTCCCTCAGTACATGTACCTTGTAGAGAATCTCCTAACTCCTTAAGGAGATCTCTCTGAAACCTCGGGAAGTGTGTAAGGTAGCTCAGTGATCTAAGGGAAAATGCTGCTGAAGAGAAGATATGCTTCCCGTATCTGTCCATCGTTCGAGACAGATTATTCGGCAGATGAACAGAAGTTGTTTCTGCTAGCTCCTTCTTAGTGGCCACAGCCACCACCATGGCATCTACAGGAACACCTTTAGACAAAAATTCCTTTTCTGGGGGTGCAGAAAGAAACTTATTTTGTCTCCTGGGGACTGGCTCCACTGCATCAGGAGTATCCCACACCTTTCGACTAATTAGCTCCATTAGTTCATCGAAGGGTGGAGACTCCCAAAAGGCTGATGGTTGAGACCCGAAAGCCTTCAGGTACACTGACTACTCAACAGAAGGGATGACAGTGGGCCAGCCGCACCTCTGCTTAAGGATTTCCATGATATCTACGAAGGAGACATTATCAGAGGATGAGTTGGGGGACCCTTCGGACTCCTCGAGGTCAGTGTCAGAGGGAAAAGACTCATCCACGGAGTCTAAATGCTTCCTCTTACATGTTCTCTTCCATGGGGGCTCCTCCGAAGGATATTCCGGGAGGTCTCGTAAGAGTGGGGGCCACCGGCCGGCCGCTCCTGAGGCTGCAGATCTCTGCTGTCCAGGGATGGAGTAGGAGCTGAGACAGAAGTAGGTGCGCTAGGGGGAAAAGTGCCAGTACCCCTGGTAGGAGCTGAAGATCGGGACAGCACACTCATCATCTCGAAAGTCGACCTCTCTAGCTCCGAAGACCTCCTCGGCTCAGAGGAGACAGTGGATGCCATCAGTTCCAGAGCCACTGGCTCCGAGACAGACGTAGAGTCCGAGCTCACCCTCGCCGATGCTCCAAGAGGAAGGCTCGGAACCAAAGAGGTTCGGTTACAGGTGTCCCTATTGGGGCCGACCGGGGACCTTCGGTTCCTAGACACCACGGACAGCACAGAGTGTCGGAGTGGAACTTGGCTCCGAAACAACCTGAGGGGGGAGCTGGAACCGAGGGTTCCACCAGCGGTACCAAACACTCCGGCTCCGAAATGTCAGCATGGCTCGGAGGAATGACCAAAGGAAGTTTAACGGATTCAAGTGGCCCCAGAACTGACTGGGTCGGAGCAAACAATTTCGGAAAGGCAGACAACTTCAAAAGTCTCAGCACTATCCTCTCCACATCTTCTTCCAATAAACTCCTGGAAGACCTGGAGGACAGAGTAGGAGAAAGTACAGTTGTGTACACTTACCATAAATGTAGATGTTAGAGTGTATTCACTGTTGCAGTCATTACATTTGGGTTATCTGCCTGCAGGTAGCCCTCAGCCAGCCTGAATATCAAAGTCTTGGATTCCTGCTTCAGATGCTGTCTCCTCTTACATAACATCAGGTTGTCAGGGGTATAAAACATGCAGATGATGCCATTACATCAGTTTTTCTTACCCCAGATGTCAGGTGCCCCCATAACGGGAAGCAATTATATGTTAGGTTACACCTCCAACAAAAAGCAAATACACCAGAAAGCTTAAATACACCAAACAAGAAGGATGGTAGAGCCAAGAGAAGTCAGGGGGCTGGAGGGAGGGTAACCAAGACTGCAACAGTAAATACACTCGAACATCTACATTTATGGTAAGTGTACACAACTGTACTATGTTCTTTATTAGGACCAGCTATTATGCCCTGCAAGACTGCAGTGGCAAAACCAGCTCTGGGTTTAGAAAAAATAGACATGTGGTAATGCTTGGTGAAGGTATGTACAAAGCTCCAGGTAGCAGCTTTTAGGATGTCCCTGGTAGGGACTCCTCTGAGGAAGGCTATAGAGGTAGATGCAGCCCTGGTGGAATGTGATCTTATCCCCTGTGGGGTAGTTTTTCCATGGTGCTTATAGCAGAAATGAATGCAATGGGCTATCCATTTAGAAATGGTTTGCTTTGAAATGGCCTTCCCCTCTGCCCCTGCAGCAAAGCTAATGAGCAGCTGTTCAGATTTTCTGAGATGCTTGGTCCTGCCCAAATAAAATCTAAGTTGTCTGTGCACATCCAAAGAGTGCAGTATTCGTTCACCTTTGTTTTGTGGGTTCGGGAAAAAAGTAGGCAAATGAATGGACTGATTTAGGGCCACACTAGACACCACCTTGGACATAATGGAAGGATTGGTCCTGAGGGAAACCCTGTCTGCATGGAAGATAATGAAGGGCTCCACTGCCATGAGGGCCTGTAATTCAGACTCTCTTCTTGCTGAAGTGATGTCTAGAAGGAAGGCTGTTTTCCAAGAAAGGAATTTCAACTCTGCAGTTGCAGCTGGTTCAAATGGAGGGAGAGTGAGCTTTTCCAATATAAAGTTCAAGTCCCAGGCTGGAGTAGGGGCTTGCCTGGGGGAGGTCTTAAATTTTTGGCCCCTCTGAGGAACTGCTTTAGTAGAGGGTGAGAGAAGAGGGGTGGTTCAGTACTATATTGTGCTGAAATGGCAGAGGCATGAATTTTAATTCACGAGAATGATAGGCCCTTGTGGAGCAATTCTGTTAAGTACTGAAGAATATGAGGTAAGCTGGGCACTATTGGGCCCATCCCGAGTTTGGCTTCAGAAGCAGTATCTTTTTCATTTTTCAGCATAAGATCTTCTAGTGCTAGGCCTCCTTGCTTCCAGAATAACATTACTGAGGGATGCTATTGGAGAGCTCAAGGAATTAGCCAGGCTGCAAGGTTCAGGGTTTGAAGCTGAGGGTGCAGAATCTGGCCCACCTGCTAGGACAGCAGGTAAGGTGTCTGAAGTAGGTGCCATGGCTACAGCAGCATCATACTGCGCAAGAGGGGGTACCAATGCTGGCATGGCCAGTCTGGTGTAATCAGTATTGTCCTTGGTTTGTCCTGTTTGATCTTTAGCAGAACCTTCGAGAGGAGAGGCAGAGGGGGAAAGGCATAAACCCAGATGCTTTCCCAAGCAAAGCACAGGGCATCCACTTTCCAAGCTTAACTGTGGGGAGTCCTTGTGCAGAATTTGTCCAAATGGTAGTTCTGGGGGCAGGCAAACAGGTCTATTTCTGAAGTCCTCCATTTGTTCCTCAAGAGGTTGAATATTTTTGGTTCCAGTTTCCATTCGTGTGGGTCCATGAGATTTCTGCTTAGGTCATCTGCCAGTTAATTTAGCTTGCTTGGCAGGAATTCAGCTTGTAGGTGCACTTGGTACCTCAAGGCTGTGTTCCACAGAGCCATGCCTAGTCTGCAGAGAGGGTACGAGTGGGTTCCCCCCTGCTTGTTTATGTACCACATAACTGTGTTGTCTGTCTTTACCAATAATTGCCCTTGAAGGCTGTCGGGGAATTCTGTACAGCTAACATTTCTTTTTGGTTGATATGCAGGTGCATCTGACTCTGGTCCCATTTGCCCTGAATGCACTGCCCTGCCAAGTGAGCCCCCATGCATAGTCTGATGCGTCTGTTGTTAGGGTTTGGGCGCCAGGGAGTAGATTGAAAGGGAGCTCCTTGTTGAAGTGGCAGGCCTCTGCCCACCAAAGGAAAGTACAACTGTGTACACTTACAATGAATGTAGATGTTAAGAGTGTATTCACTGTTGCATTCATTACATTTGGGTAATCTGCTGGCAGGTTGCCCTCAGTCGGCCAGAATTCCAAAGTCTTGGGTCCTGCATCGGTTGCAGTCTCCTCTTTCATGATGTCAGGAGTAAAACTAGCAGCCGACGCCATTTTCTTTAGTTTTTCTTGCCCCAGATGTCAAGTGCCTCCAAAAAGGTAGCAAAAATATAAATATATAAACTATATATACATGCATCGATACAAACTTTACCTTCATCTACAAGCAAATACACCACATAGGTTGTAGAAGATAGAGAAGGAAAGATAAACTCCAGAATGAAAGGGGGATGGTGGGCAGGTAATCTGGACTGCAACAGTGACTACACTCGAACATCTACATTTATGGCAAGTGTAAACAACTGTACTATGTTCTTTGTGTTTAACTGTTGGTCATTATATTTGGGTAGAATCCCAAAGCAATGGATGGGAGGCTGGAGTTAAACAGCATTAGGTGCGGCTATAAGGCCCTGCAGAACTGCAGTGGCAAAGCCTGCCCTGGACTTAGAGTAGAGAGGCAAATAATAATGCTTTGTAAAGGTATGAACAGAACTCTAAGTAGCAGCCTCTAGAATGTCTTTGGTTGATACTCCTCTGAAAAAGGCTGCTGAAGTAGCTGCAGCTCTGGTGGCATGAGACCTAATGCCCTTGAGCACAGGTCTGCCATGGTGTAAGTAGCAGAAAAAAGAAGTTATGTCCTTACCATAACGTTCCATGTGGAGTGTTCATCTCGCCTTGGTTATTACACATGGGTTCGGAGCCGATCCTCGGCTCCGTGCCGGCCGACTGCAAGCTCTGCATCGAGAAGAAGCTCGAGGACATCTAATACCCACAATCCCCCTCTGCCTTTACCTCAGATCTAGTTTGCAAGCAAACCAGACATAAAGCACGCACACATGCCAAACTATATACATAAAAGTACATATATACAAACATACCAAGGGTATGATAGTAACACTAATACTGCAACAGCAGAAGGAGAATACTCCAGACCAGGCACCAAATCGAACGTTCTTCCTAAGGGTGGGAAGGGTGGGAGTGTAATAACCAAGCGAGATGAACACTCCACATGGAACGTTATGGTAAGGACATAACTTATTTATGTGAGAGTGTTCAATCTCGCCTTTGTTCTTACACATGGGTAGCGTCCCTAGCTCCATGATCCTGAGGAACTCAAGGGAGAACGTTCTTGAGCACAGTGGAACCAAAGGTTGCCCTATCCCTAGAAACCCTGTCCACTTTGTAATGAGAGATAAATGTATGTGGTTTAGCCCAAGTAGCAGCCGCACAAATAGTGTCTAAAGGTAAGCGAGCTGCGTGAGCCAAAGATGTAGACACTGATCTGGTAGAATGTCCTCTGGGTTTTGCTGATAATGTTTGGTCAGAGGCTTGATAAACATATGTGATACAGTCAGTTAGCCATTTAGAAAGAGTTCGTTTCGTAACTGCAAGACCCTTTCTGCTGTCAGCAAAAGCTACAAATAGTTGATCAGATTTCCTGTGATCTTTTGTTCTATCCAAATAAAATCTGAGTTGTCTATGGACATCCAGTTTGTGCAACATATACTCCAATTTATTAGAGTGGTTCTTAAAGAAGGTGGGTAATTCAATGGACTGATTAATATTACTAGAAGAACAAACTTTGGGAAGAAAGGATGGATTAGTGCGAGGGATACTCTGTCAGAATGAAATATTAAATAAGGATGTTTGACCGAAGGGCCTGAAGCTCAGACACTCGTCTAGCAGATGTAATGGCCACTAGAAATAATGTTTTCCATGACAAAATTTCAATGTGCAACTTGAAGCTGGTTCAAAGGGGGGCAACATTAATTTAGAGAGCAACAGGTTTAAATTCCACGGTGATGTCGGACTTCTGACTGGTGGTCTGATATGAAAAGAACCTTTTAAAAGGCTTTACAAAGTCTGTGAGCCATAATAGGCACCACATTCTTCTACATGATAGTTAGAAATGGCAGCTAACTGTACTCTTAAAGTAGCCGGGGAAGCTCCTTCATGAAATAGTTCAGTCAAGAACTCTAAAACCTTGTTTAACGGAGCTGTAACAGGGTCCAAATGATGTGACTCCCAGAAGACAAAAGCTTTCCACTTACTGGTGTAAGTCTTTGTAGTGGAAACTTTATGAGAAGCTACTAAAATATCTTGAACCGCCGATGTAAGGGGAACCAACCTGGCTAAAGGAAGCGGAGCAGCCAAGCTGCTAGATGGAGAGATTCTAGAGATGGGTGAGGAACTCCTGACGAGTGAGTCAGTAGATCTGGCCCTGGGTCCAGCATCCAAGGTCCCGAATGCGGTGATGCAATAGAAAGGGAACCAAATTTGACGAGGCCAGAACGGGCAATGAGAATAATAGTCCTCTGAAGGTTGTTGGCTTTCTGTAGAAACTTTGCAATCAGGGGAAAAGGAGGAAAAGCATATAGGAGACCCGGGGCCAATCGTGCACCAGCGTCCCTGGGGACTTCCCTGGAGGGGTAATAGGGCAAAGTAGCTCCTGCATTTGGCGTTCATTGGAGACGCAAACAGATCGCAGGTAGGCTGGCCCCATTTGCAAAAAATCCTTCTCGCAACTGACTGTTTGAGGGACCACTCGTGAGGCAATAGTATCGCCCTGCTCAGCCTGTCGGCTATGACGTTGGATGACCCCGGGATGTGCGTTGCGATCAGAAAGCGACCGGTGGACTCTGCCCATTGCCAAATTCTCATGGCCTCTCTGCATAGTTGGTAAGACCTGGTTCCCCCTTGTTTGTTTATGTACCAGACTACGGACATGTTGTCTGTCTGAACTGCAATGGTCCCTGGAGGAAGAAGGGGAGCAAAGTGTTGCAACGCCAAAAACACTGCCCTCAACTCCAGAACATTGATGTGCAGATTGGACCACATTCGCCTTGGACTGTCTGTCCCTGAAAGATGCCCCCCCACCCTATCAGGGAAGCGTCCGTGGTTATCGTCGCTGACGGTGCGGGTAGCACAAATGGTCTTCCGCTGGATAGGTTGCAAGTCTGTAACCACCACATTAGGTGTGATTTGCATGTTTTCGTTATCAATATTTCGTGAGTCAGTGGAAGTTGTTGGAATGACCATTGTGCAAACAGAAGCCATTGTAGCACTCTCATGTGCAGTCTTCCCAATGGTATCGCAATGAGGGAAGCTGCCATGAGACCCAAGACTTTCAGAACAATTTTTGCCGGGGACTTTCTGGACGACAGTAGAAGGGAAAAGTTGAATTGAAGTGCTACTATTCTTTCTGTAGGAAGTTTTAGAACTAAATGACGTATCTAATTCGCTCCTATGAATAAGATATGCTGTGATGGCTGTAGCAACGATTTTTTGAAATTCACTGAAATGCCAAGGTGTGTACAAAGTTGTAGGGTGTAATCCCTGGCTTGTATCAGTTGACGCCTGGTGGTGGCAGACAGGAGCCAGTCGTCCAGATACGGAAACACCTGGAATCCTAGGCGCCTCAGATGAGACGCTACCACTGCCATGCATTTGGTGAAGACCCTGGGGGCTGTAGTCAGACCAAAGGGCAGGGCTCGAAACTGATAGTGACTGGCTCCCAGCCGGCGCAAATGATCCCTGGACGCCCTGGCCATTTTGATGTGGTAGTATGCGTCCTTCAGATCTATCGAGCACATCCAGTCGTCCTTCCGTAAGAATGGAAGGATCGATTGAAGCGTGACCATTCGGAACTTTTCCTTCTTGACAAAGGTGTTGAGATGGCTTAGGTCCAGAATCGGCCTCCAGTCCCCTGTTTTTTTTGGAACTAAAAAGAACCTTGAGTAAGTTATCCTATTTGGTCCGCTGGGACTGGTTGGATGACTTTTTTTCTAGCAGCTTTGAAATTTCTGTAGCTGCTGGGTCTCGCAGATGGGGTGGTACATCTGGGAGTTTTCTCTTTGGAATGGGTGTGGTTAGAAATGGGATTTTGTAACCTCTGGTAACAATGCTTTTTACCCAATTGTCTGAAGAAAGATTTTGCCAGGCCTGAGGGTATAAAGCTAGCGACCCGACTGCCTCCAGAGCAGGACAGTCGGGCCTCCTCTCAGGAGTGCTGAAAAGGTTTGCCAGGGAGGTTATCCCTGTCACCTTGGTTTTGCGGACCCCCTCTGCCGCCAGGGCGGCGTCTTCCACCTCTGCCCCCCCCTCTGCCTCTAGAGAAGGCATCACCCTGTGTGTTTGGGAAAGATCCTTGGGGTTTTCGAAACCACATTTTCCCACCACGTTGCCCTTTGGGGTACGGTCTGGAAGGGTGGAAAACGGACTCCGACAGCAGACAGAGTCTTTCCCTCCTGTTCACACCGGTAAGGGTCTCCTTTACTTTAGGGCCAAAAGTGTGGCTCCGTCAAATGGGGCGTTAGTAAAGGAAGACTTGAAGGCTTCATAACGAACATAAGCGCATCCAGGATTGCCTACGAAGAGCAATCGCTGAAGCCGCTGCCCTACTCGATCCTTCGGCTGCATAGGATATCAGCCTCATGGACGAGTTTACAATGGACGTAAGGGTGTTGAGATGCGCTGTAACTCTCTCTGAAATAGCGGCATCTGTAGTACCCTGGAGGGTATCTCCCAACTCTTTGACTAGATCCCTCTGTAAACGTGTAAAATGAGTCAAATAGTTCAGGGAACGCATAGAGAAAGCCGCTGAACTGAAAATGCGCTTCCGTATCTGTCCATGGTCCTAGAGTCTTTGTTAGGCGGATGGACAGATGAGGAAGACTCCGACATCTCCTTTTTCGTGGCTGCTGCCACCACCATGGCGTCTACTGGAACTCCTTTGGTGAGGTAAGCCTTGTCCTGTGGTGCCGTAATGTACTTATTTGGCTTCCTAGGGACTGGTTCCACCGTGTCAGGAGTCTCCCATGCCCTTCGAGCAATTAATTCCATTAACTCATCAAAGGGCGGAGTGACCCAGGAGGAGGAAGGACGGGCACCAAATGCCTTCAGCAACACTGACTCATCCTCAGAAGGGGGGAGGGCTTGCCAGTCACCTCTCTGTTTTAGGATCTCCAAGATGTCAGAAAAAGAGACATCCTCTGAAGGTGACTTAGGGGACCCTTCTGACTCATCTAAGTCAGTATCAGATGTCAAGGATTCTTGTGGAGAATCCAAGTGTCTCCTCTTACACAGTCTTTTCCTAGGGACTTCTTCATGGGGAGCATCCGAAGAAGCCTCCGAGGAAGAGGGGGCACCCTCCAGGGGTGGCTGAGACACTGGTGCCCGACGCTTGGGCGTGGCCGTGGGTGCAGAGGAGGATAACGGTCCTTTGTGGGGAGGAGAAGCTGTACCTGCTGATGTGGTTGTCTGGGTAGACAACACCTTCCTCATGAGGTCCAGGGGCCGCGGGTGCCGAGTCGAGGTACCTCCCGGTTCAAGAAATGGGAAGAATCCCGAAACAGGAGCGAAGGCACCGACCCGAGGATGGAACCGAGTCGATCCGTGCGAGGCCCGAGGAGCGTCGGAACGAAACATCGGTCCGACTCGGTCCCGGAACCAAGGACGGATCTTCGCCCGAGACTCCAGTACCGGATCGGATGGAGTCGAGGTGAACGGTGCCGACTGAGAAAAGACGGTTCTGGCACCGAGGGCTCCACAATCATCAGTTCAGCTTCTTCCGGCTCCAAGACTGGACAGGTCTCGGAGGAGGAACAGATGGAGATAGTGGCAGGCCTTCAAGTCTCGACATCAACTGAGAGGAGACCGAGATAAGCTTGGATAGGGCCGTATGCTCCATCAGTTTCTGCACCACGGTCCACATCGGTGTCGGAAAGGGGCCTGGAAGAACGCGTCAAAGGGATCGAAGACGGAGCCGACCTCAGCAGAGTCGGTGGGGGGAGCTCCGTCACGGTTCCAAGACTCGAGGCTCGAAACTGCCAACAGTTGAACACTCGGCCCCAAGTCTGTGGAACCGGTGATCTAACTAGACCGAAGAGCTCGGAGCCGATGACTTTGGCTCCGACGTCTTCGACCTTCAAGACTTGGATGCCTGGTCTGAAGCATCCAGAGCCTCCTGGAAAGAGGGTTTCAACAATCCTCTATCCATCAGTTTCCTGCGCCTATCTGTCATGACCCTCCCACTAAAAGAGTGACAAATAGAACAGTCCTCTTGTAAGTGGAGAGGGCCAAGATAGTAGACACAGGAACTGTGGTTGTCTGTGACCGACATCTTTTGGCCACACTGACAACGTTTGAAGCCAGATTTTATTTTCTCAGACATAATGACAAGAGAAAAAGACAGTCCAGTCCAGTAATAGTCAATCCAGTAACAATGTCAAATCCAGTAATTGTAAGTCCGATTGTCACTTGCTTAATAAAGCAAGACTACAACAAATTTTTAGTCAAAAAGTGATCTAAGTAGGGGTGGTAGGCCCCGAAAAACTCTATACCAGTTAGTTAAACTAAGTTAAACTAATCTAATGGTACCGATAATTCTACTCTACTCACACACCATACTTCCTAACTTTAAATGACTAGATTTTAAAGAAGTTTTTGAAATTTTAACCAGAATAGATAAACTCTTATCTGTAAAAAGCCTCGAGCTAGCCTCCAGCGATGCGTATGCAGCAGCGGCAAACTAGATCTGAGGTAAAGGCAGAGGGGGATTGTGGGTATTAGATGTCCTCGAGCTTCTTCTCGATGCAGAGCTTGCAGTCGGCCGGCACGGAGCCGAGGATCGGCTCCGAACCCATGTGTAAGAACAAAGGCGAGATTGAACACTCTCACATCAAATGCAGTGGCTTATCCACTTTGAAATTATCTGCTTTGAAATAGCCTTTCCTTCTGATCCTGCAGCATATGTCACTAGTAATTGCTCAGTTTTTCTTAAGAGCTTTAGTCCTGCTCAAGTAGAATCTTAGTTGTCTGTGTACGTCCAAGGAATGCAGAATTCTCTCCCCCTTGTTCTGCGGATTTAGATAAAAGGTTGGCAGATGAATGCTTTGGTTAAGAGCCACACTGGAAACCACCTTAGACATAAATGAAGGATTTGTCCTCAGAGACACCCTGTCTGGTTAAAATATGATAAAAGGCTCCACAGCCATGAAGGCCTGTAGCTCTGAGACTCTTCTTGCTGAAGTAATTGCCAGTAGCAGAGCTGTTTTCCATGATAAGAACTTTATATCAGCAGTAGCAGCTGGTTTAAATGGAGGCAGGGTGAGCTTTTCCAAGACATAATTGAGGTCCCATGCAGGTATTGGCGATCTTCTAGGAGGCCTTAAATGCTTGGCTCCTCTAAGACACTGCTTTAGTAAAGGATGAGAAAAGATTGTGGCTCTGTATTGTAATGAGCCAAAATGGCAGAGGCATTGATTTTAAATAAGAAAGATAGGCCCTTGTCAAGCATTTCAGTCAAGTATTGTAATATCTGAGGAATATTTGGTTCTGCTGTATCAGTTCCTTGTGCTTGATTCCAAGCACAGAATTTCTTCCATTTAGCAGCATAAGATTTTCTAGTACTAGACCTTCTGGCTTCCAAAATGACATCCATCACAGCTTTACTAAGAGGTGTTGCTTGTATAACTACATGATCAGCCATGCTGCCAGGTTCAGTGTCTGGAGTTAATTGTGCAGCATCGGATTGTTTTGCTTGGACAGTAGGTGAGGTCTCTGAGGTATGGTCCAAGCTGGGTATTGAGACAAGTTCCTTAGGATTGGGTACCAGTATTGGCAGGGCCAGTCTGGGGCAATTAGTATCATCTTTTGTTTCTCTTGTCTGACTTTTAGTAGGACCTTGGGAAGAAGAGGCAAAGGAGGAAAGGTGTAAACTGATAGGTTTTTCCAACAGAAGGATAGGGCGTCCACTTTCCATGCTTGTCTGTGATAAGTCCTTGTGCAGAATCTTTTCAATTGATAATTTTGAGGAAAGGCAAAGAGATCTATGTCCGGGCTCCCCCATTTCTTTATCATGCTGAAGACTTGTGGATCTAGTTTCCACTAGTGAGGGTCCATAAGGTTTCTGCTTAAATTGTCTGCCAGAGTATTTTGTTTTCCTGGCAGGAACTGAGCTTGAAGATGTATTTGGTAAGTCAAAGCTGTGTCCCACAGTGCCATGGCTAATCTGCAAAAGGGGTATGAGTGCGTGCCCCCCTGCTTGTTTATATACCACATAACCGTGGTGTTGTCCATCTTTATCAGTAGTTGTCCTGGATGAAGTAAGTCCTTGAAGGCTGTCAGGGCATTTTGAACAGCTAGCATCTCATTTTGGTTGCTATGTAGGTGCATTTGTTTTGGGGTCCATATGCCCTGAATGCATCTTCCTGCTATGTGGGCCCCCCAGGCATAATCTGCTGCGTCTGTTAAGGTTTGGCTGGCAGGGGGGAGAGTGAAGGTCCGTCCCATGTTTTGGTGACATGCCTTTGCCCACCATAGAAACTCCTGTTGTAGGCACGGAATGAGAGGAATCATTGCTTCCAGACTGTAACAATGTTGACTCCATAAACGTTTTAGGTACCACTGAAGTTTCCTCATATGCAGTCTTGCATATGGAATCAGTAGGATGCAGGATGCCATGAAGCCCAAAGCCTGCAGAGTTTGTCTTGCAGATAACTGGGTTTTTGTTACCATCAGTTTGAAGTAAGTAGTCAGTTGCCTTTGTTTGTCTGGCGTGAGATAAGCCATCTGGGCAGTTGTATTCAAGCTTGCACCCAGGAATGTTATCTATTGAGAGGGTACCAGTTGTGATTTCTTTTCATTTATTGTGTACCCTAGGCAGGTTAGAAGCCTTTTCACAAATGCCAGGTGGTGAAAAAGAATGCCCTTATTCTCTGCTTGAATGAGAGAGTCATCCAAGTAAGGATATATTTGTATACTTCTTTGTCTGGAAAAAGCAATTACTGGTGCCAGGCACTTTGTAGAGATCCTGGGCACAGTAGATAAGCCAAAGGGCAGTGCAGAGAATTGGCAATGCATTACGCCAGTCTTGAATCTGAGGTATCTTCTGCATGACTGGCTTATTGGGACATGCAGGTATGCCTCATTTAGGTCTAATGTCACCAGCCAAGCACTCTTGCCCAGCATGGGCAGAAACTGCTGCAAAGTCAAAATTTTGAAATGTCCAGGTGTGTGTTCAAAATCGATAAATCCAGTATTGGCCTCCAGGCCTTGTCCTTTCTGGGTACCAAGAACAGTCTTGAGTAAAAACCTTGTCCTTTTTACTGTTCTGGTACTGGCTGAATGGCCCCCATATCCATGAGGGATGTAACCTGTTTCTGTGCCTCTGCCCATTGATTTTTTGGCAGATCTGGCCAACCGTTTCCCATTGGCAGAGTATGGAAATGGAATCTGTATCCCTTTGATACTATGTTTAGCACTCACTTGTCCTGGGTTATTAACTGCCAATTTTGAGCAAAAAGTGCTAATTTTCCTCCTAAGGGTGCTGCCAAAAGGCAAGTGCTTGGTGAAGGCAGAGGGAAGTCACTGAGACTGTTTTCTGTAGGTTTGCGCTTTATCTCCTCCAGATTTGGAGGTAGAAGCGCCCCATTGCTTTGACCTGTAAGAATCTTGTGCCTGGTATCTGGAACCCTTATGGTGTCTTGATTTGTCCCTCTGAGCTCTGTTTGACACAGGAAAGGACCAATTTTTTGTAGACCAGTGTCTACTAAATCTTGGTGGCTGCACTTGTAAGAAGTCTTTTACAGTTTGCATAGACTTAGCTTTGTCTTCCATTTTCTTTAAAACCTCTTCTGCTTTAATACCAAACAGAATATCATGCTGTAAAGGTGCATCCAGTAATTTAGCTTTAACATGATCAGGAAAATGTTGTTCTTTTAGTCAGGCATGCCTCCTAATCACAGATCCAGTAACTGTGGCCCTGCAGGAGGCATCTAAGGAATCAAAACCACATTGCAAAGTATGCTTTCCACCCTGTTCAGCAGCATGCAATAATTCCTGCAATTCTTTTTCTGCACATTCAGGAATCAACGTAATTTTCTGTTTCAGCAATCCCATAATATGTTGTTGATACTTGAGTATATGAAACTGGCAGTTTAAGGCCCTAATTGCCAAGGCTGCAGATGTATAAACCTTTTTTCCCCATCTATCCATTGCTCTTGAATCTCTGTCAGAGGGGGTAGGATTTTTTGCTGTTGAGGCCTTAACTCCCTTTGGACCCTGTGAAATAGTTTCAGGATCAGCAGCAGGGTTTCTAAATAAAAATTTGTGTGAGTCCGGGACCCTGTAATATCTCTCTGTCAGGCTTGCTGGGAGCTGGAGATAAGGAGTCAGAGGTCAAACTTGACTCCGAAAACACATCATCCACAATGTCTAAAACAGGGGGGTATGGCTAAAGGCCTGTGCTGAAGGAGAAGGAAATCCCTGAGCCTCTTTTTTGATTGAGAAATCTTGACTCTCCCAGTGAAAATGCTCCCCTCAAAGTATGCAAGGTTTCTCCAAATGAATAATCTTTAGGAGGTGATGCAGACTGTATAGACTCCTCTGCATCAGAATCCTCATAGGAAGGTATAGATAATTCCTGATCAGAAGAAATAGAAACCTGATCTGAAGATTCATAATCAGTCTCTTGTCTATGCCCCTTATGAGGAGGGGGATGGGAACCCCTGATCAAGGTAATAAGGTCTTCAGCTATTTTGATCATCTGTTTTTAAGGCATAGAGGCCTGTGCACGTGGCTCATGCGTGTTTTTTTTAGTTTTAGAAGTTGCTTTTGTCTTTGGTTTTGCAGCTGTCGCCGGTTTGATATAAAAATGTTGAGGCCTGAATACACCTTCAGAAGCCGCTGACTGCTCAGCGGCTCCGGACCCATCCGAGGGAGATACATCCGTGGATCCAATACTATGAGTATCTCACGGCATGCCGGACTCCACATGGGTCTCAGTAGGGGCCTGCGACTCAAAAGTAGTGGGTATTAGGGGCTGCGAATGCATCTGATTGAGTACAGGTGAACCGGCGACTGGCTTAGGAGAAGCTTCGTCAGTTTTGGACCTCGACTGTCTGTCTCTGTCCTTTTCTTTGCGTTTTTTATGTACTCCGGTAGTCGGATTGCTATCCTACGACATTTCTGGGTAGTTAAATCTGTTTCCAAAATACTTTGAGGCAAAAATATACAGACTATTAATAGTGCACTGGTTAAATCTAGCGCAAAACCGACAGCCAGGCACGTTGTGATCTGGGCCTAGGCAAGGAATACAGTATAAATGGAAATCCTTATGAGGTATTTGCTTCCCACAAGTAATACAATTATTAACTTTTTCTGACATCGGTATGGAGCACGAAAAAGTTTCCCCAACAGGGTACTTAAACTTGAATATTTCAGGAGTCGGCCAACTGGCACTTGCGAAATGCTTCTGCTCTGGGCACCGCGCGTAAAAAAAGACTGGAGAAAATGGCATTGGCTGCTTGTTTTATACCCCTGATGACCTGACGTCATGGAAGAGGAGACAGCAATTGACACAGGACCCAAGACTTTGGAATTCAGGCCGACTGAGGGCAACCTGCCAGCAGTTACCCAAATGTAATGACTGCAACAGTGAAACACGAAGAACATCTCTGTCTTTATACAAGGAATGATAGGAATCATTGTTTCCAGGTCCTGAGAATGTTGGCACCATAGGCTTTTTAGATACCACTATAGTTTCCTCATATGCAGTTTTGCATATGGAATTAGTAGAATGCAAGAGGCCATGAACCCCAGGGCTTGCAGAATTTTCCTTGCAGACAGCTGGGTCTTTTTGGCCAGTAGTTTGAAGTAGGCTGTCAAATAAACTTGTTTCTCTGGCTTGAGGAAAGCCATCTGGGAAGTTGTGTTCAAGCTCGCTCTCGGGAATACAATCTTTTGGCAGGGTACTAGGTGAGATTTTTTTCATTTATGGTTTACCCCAGCAAGGTTAGAAGTTTCTTTACAAATTCCAGATGCTTTAATAGCAAGTTCTGGCTTTCTGCCTGAATGAGACAATCATCCAGGTATGGGTATATCTGAGTATTTCTCTGCCTGCAAAATGCAATGGCTGGAGCTAGACACTTAGTGAACACACTGGGCACAGTAGATAAGCCAAAGGGAAGTGCAGAGAAGTGACAGTGCATGGAGCTTGCTCTGAACCATAGGTATTCCCTGCAAGATTCCCTTATTGGAATGTGCAGGTAAGCTTCCTTTAAGTTTAAGGTTGCCAACCAGGTATCTTTGCCCAACATAGGTAGCAGCTGTTGAAGTGTTAGCATTTTGAATTTTGGGATTACCAAAAAGGTGATTAGAATAGAGAGGTTGAGGACAGGATGCCAGGAGCGGTCTTTTCTGGGTACGAGGAAAAGTCTTGAGTAAAAACCTTGTCCCCTTACTTCTGCTGGGACAGGTTGAATAGCCCTGATACTTAGAAGAGAGAGAACCTGCTGTTGAGCCTCTGCCCACTGATTTGGGGGTAGGTCTGGCCAACTGTTTGGGGTTAGTAAGGTGTGGAAGTGGAATCTGTATCCTTGGAAAACTATATTTAAAACCCAATTGTTCTGGGTAATGATTTCCCAGTTTTTTGCATGCAAAGCAAGCTTTCCTCCTAAGGGAGCAGGCAATTGAACAGGGCTTGGAAGGGCTAAGGTTAAGTCATTGTGACAGTTTTTCATAGGGGGTGTCTTACTACTTTCAGCTTTGGAAGTGGAAGCCCCCCACTGCTTAGGCCTGTGTGTAACCTAAGACTGTAACCTTGGTGGTCTGCCGTTCCTGGCTTTGGACTGAGAAGGCCTGGTAGAGACTGGACAGGAGCAATTCTTAGAAGGCCAATGCCTACTAAATCTGGGAGGCTGTACTTGCAGGAAATCTTTAACAGTTTGCATACATTTAGCTTTATCCTCCATCTTTTTAAGGACTTCTGCTTTTACAGGCAGTATTGGTTTATGGGAGCATCCAGTAATTTAGCTTTAAAATGATCTGGCAAGTTTTGCTCCTTAAGCCAAGCATGCCTTCTAAGTACAGACCCAGTGACAGCAGCCCCGCAAGATGCTTCTAAAATGCCAAAACCACATTACAAAGTATGTTTACCAACTTGTTCAGCACAATGCATTAAATCCTGTAATTCTTTATGTTCAGTACAGTCATGGATCAACATCGTTTTCTGTTTAAAGTAGTCCCAAAATATGCTGCTGATACTTTAACATATGTTGTTGTGTCTTTCGGCTTTTCCCGGTTAGGGCTTGCCACAGCGGAACTCTGGTCCGCTAATGATTGGCAGTAGATTTTTACATGCCGAGTTGCCAGGTCTGACGTACAACCTTCAACGAAGGTACACCCATTCACGCACGTCTCCACACAGAAGACACTCTAGCTGAGAGTCAAAAGTACAGTTTTGTACCTACCATAAATGTAGATGTCCGAACTGGATAGCATCTGCAGTCATAACAAGTGGGTTGTCCTGTCGTCAGGCAGCCCTGCAGTCGGCCGGATTCCAAAGTCCAGGGCTGATGTCGCACTCCATCCGACGTCATCTCTGTTGGTCTTCGGGTATAAAAGCATCAGCCGACGCCATTTTCCTCAGTGTTTCTTGCCCCAGATGCCAGTAGCCCTCTTGCAGGCTAAAAATTTGGATAGATGCCAATGTTTCCAAATAGATAGAGGTAAACACAACAATAAGCATATATGTACATATATACAAACAAATACACCATAAAAGACTCCCCAACAGCTAGCTATTAGGAGGTAAACACCCTAGGAGTACCACAGAGGGAAGGAGGGAGGTAATCCTGACTGCAGATGCTATCCAGTTCGGACATCTACATTTATGGTAGGTACAAAACTGTACTATGTCCTTCATGGATGCATCTGCAGTCATAACAATGGGTAGAATAACATAGCCAACTAGGGAGGAGGAGAAAAGTAGATTATGGTGTGTTTAGGATCCCTTGCAGTACAGCAGTGGCAAACCCTGCTCGGGATCTGGAATATAGAGGCAAATTATAATGCTTGGCAAATGTATGCACGGAGGTCCAAGTAGCCGCCTCAATAATGTCTTTGGTTGCCACTCCTCGTAAGAAGGCTGTGGTAGTGGCTGTTGCCCTTGTAGAATGAGGTCTTATGTTCTGTGGAATTGGTTTTCCATGGAAGGAGTAACAGTATCGTATGCAATTTCCTATCCATTTGGAGATTGTCTGTTTGGAAATAGCTTTTCCTTCCCTTCCTGTTGCATAGGCTACAAAAGTTGGTCAGTCTTTCTGCTATTTTTGTTCTGTCCAAGTAGTAGCGTAGCTGTCTATGTACATCCAAGGTATGCAGTATTCTTTCCCTCTGTTTTGTGGGTTGGGAAAGAAGGTAGGTAGGTGGATTGCCTGGTTTAAAGACACTCTGGATACCACCTTGGGCATAAATGTAGGATTAGTCCTCATGGATACTCTATCTTGGTGGAAGATTAGGAAGGGTTGCACTGCCATTAAGGCCTGTAGTTCTGAAACCCTCCTTGCTGAAGTAATTGCCAGTAGGAAAGCAGTTTTCCATGACAGGTGTTGTAGGTCTGCTGTTGCTGCTGGTTCAAAGGGTGATAGTGTCAACTTTTCTAGCACAAAGTTTAAATCCCAAGCTGGTAATGGTGGTTTCCTTGGAGGTTTTACATTCTTGATTCCTCTGAGGAACTGCCTGAGCAAAGGGTGAAAAACAGGTGGATCAAAGCTGTATTCTGCTGAAATAGCTGATGCATGTATCTTGATGGAGGAGTAGGACAGGCCTGAATGAAGAAGTTCGGCCAGGTACTCCAGAATGTTAGGCATATCTATGTTTGACACATCTTTTCCTCTTTCCGTACTCCAAATGACAAACCTTTTCCATTTTCCAGCATAGTTCCTTCTTGTTGAAGGTCTGCGTGCTTCAAGAATAATGTCTTTAACTCTTTGGGAAAGTTCTGGATTAGCTGCTGCTATGTGATGTTCCATGCAGTCAGTTGCAGCGTTTTTAGGTTTGGATGTATGATGCTGTAGTTGTTCTGAGTTAACATCAAAGGCATCAGGGGTATTGGCCACATATTGTTCCGAGACATGCTCTTCAGTAGTGGGTACCAGTGTTGTCTTGGCCAGTTTGGAGCTATCAGGATTATCCTTGGACGTTCTTCCCTGATTTTTAGCAGTACCTTGTGTATCAAAGGAAGAGGTGGGAATGCATATGCTGTTAGGCCTTTCCAGTTGAAGGAGAGTGAGTCCACTTTCCATGCTAGTGGGTGGAATGTCCTTGTGCAGAATTTTTGAGCTGGTGATTGAGAGGTGATGCGAATAGGTCTATCTGTGGCATTCCCCATTTCTTGAGATGGTCTTGAAGATGTCGGGTGCAGCTTCCATTCGTGAGCATCCGTGGTTCTGCTTAATATGTCTGCTAGAGTATTGTCTTTCCCGGTACAAATATTGCCTGTAACTGAATGTTGTAGCTGAGTGCCAGGGTCCACAGCTCCAAGGTCATTCTGCATAGGGGTATGAATGAGTGCCTCCCTGTTTGTTGATGTACCACATGACTGTGGTGTTGTCTGTCCTTATCATCAACTGGCCCTCTTTGAGAAATGGTTTGAACTTTTGGATTGCCAGTTTTACTGCCAGCATTTCTTTTAGATTGATGTGCAGGTGAAGTTGATCCTGTGTCCACAATCCTTGCACGCATTTGTCCAGCATGTGGGCCCCCATCCTAGGTCTGAAGCGTCTGTTGTGATGGTCTGGCTTGGTTGACATCTGCGAAAGGGTAGGCCTGGGTTTGACTGGCATGCCTGAGCCCACCATAGGAACTCCTGTTTTAAGCATGGAATTAGTGGGATTTCTGTTTCTAGACTGTGTCTGTGCTGGGACCATAAATTCTTTAGGTACCACTGTAGTTTCCTCATATGTAGTCTGGCAAATGGGACCAAGATTATGCATGATGCCATGAAGCCCAAGGTCTGCAGAACTTTTCTTGCTGTTAACTTGTTCAGTTTTGTTAGTGCCAAGAAGTAAAGAGGAAGTTCTTTTGTTTTCTGTAGTCAGGAATGCCATTTGTTGTACTGTGTCCAATTCAGCCCAAGAATGTCCTTGTTTGGGATGGTATCAGCCTTGACTTTTGTAAATTGACTGTGTATCCCAGTCCTTGTAGCAAGTAAATGACCCTTTGTAAATCTGTTGCCAGCTTGCTTTTGTTGTCCCCTTGTAGCAGGCAGTCGTCCAGGTATGGGTAAATTTGAATTCCTGTAGTCTGCAATGGTTACTGATGCCAGGCATTTTGTGAATACTCTGGGCAGTAGATAAGCCAAAGGGCAATGCTGAGAATTGATAGTGCTCTGATCCTGCAAGAAATCTGAGGTATCTTCTGCAGATTGGTCGAATGGGGACGTGCAGGTATGCCTCCTTGAGATCTAGAGTTACCAGCCAAGACTCCTTGCCCAGCATGGGAAGAAGCTGCTGTAGGGTCAGCATTTTGAATTTTGGGACAATGATGTATGTATTTAAGGTGGACAGGTCGAGAATTGGTCTCCAACTTTTTCCTTTCTTGGAACTAGGAATAGTCTGGAGTAGAACCCTTTCCTTGTTCTGCTGTTGGCACTCTTTCCACAGCTCTCATGTTTGCTAACTCCATTATCTGGCGTAGAGCCTCTGTTTTTGATTTGGAGGTAGATTTGGCATTCCTCTTTGACTGGTAAAGTGTGGAAGTGAAACCGGTAACCTTGATCTATGGTTTGTAAAATCCACTTGTCTTTTGTTATGTAGTGCCAGTTCTTTGAAAATAAGGTTAACTTTCCGCCTAGAGGAGCTGCTATTTGTTCCCTGGTAATTTAGGATTAAGTCACTGTGGTTGTGCTGATGTAGTGGCAGTGGCTGTGTCTGTGCCTCTGTTGTTACCTTGCCACTGTCGTCCTCTGTAGGCACCTCCTCTGGATTGGTTTCTGCCTCTGGTCTATTCCTGCCCCTTTGAAATTTTGTGGAGTCAGGAAAGGACCAATTTTCCAGTTCCTGCTAAACCTTGGGGTTGAACCTGTAAGAAATCTTTAACAGTTTGAACAGATTTTGCCTTTTCTTCCATTTTCTTCATAACCTGCTGGGCAGGTGTACCAAACAAACTTGTCTTGTCCATAGGAGCATCTAGCAACTTAGCTTTAACATGATCCGGTAAAGCTTGTTCCTTTAGCCATGCATGCCTTCTTATCACTGTGCCTGTCATGGCTGATCTAAATGAAGCCTCCAGTGCATCATAGCCACATTTTAAGGAATGGTTGCTAACCTGTTGTATGTTATTTACCATCTCTAATACATATTTCTTATCAAGAGATTCATCAGTGGTTAGTTTTTAGTTAACTGATCAAGCATAAACTCTTGGTATTGTATCATGTGAAACTGACAGTTTAAAGCTCTAGCTGAAAGAGTAGCTGAAGTGTAGACCTTTTTACCCCATCTGTCTAGTGACCTTGCTTCCCTTTCAGAAGGAATAGGGTTTTTAGCTGTGGTCGTGGCTACTGCCTTGGGACCCTGGGATATAGTTTCTGGGTCTGCAAGTGGGGCCTTGTAAAGGTGGTGATGAGTATCTGGTACCCTGTAAAATCTGTCTGGTTTGGCAGGGGCTGGGGGTAAAGAATCTGGAGCGGAGCAAACATCATTGAAAGCATCATCCACCACAGAGAGCACAGGAGGTATAGCTAAGGGCCTGTGCTGTGGGAGGTGCAGAAAGGTCCTAAGTCTTTTTCTGGAGTCTGAAAAATCCTGTTGCTGCCATTGGAACTGTTCATGGCATGCAAGGTTTCAAAGGAGAATTCTTCTGGTGGGAAGCAGCTGGAATGGATTCTTCAGCATCAGAATCTTCAAAATTGGAGAAGGGAGCCTCAGGCTGGTCAGTTATGTCTGATTCATCAGCAGAATCATCAGAAGACACTGGCTCAGTGGGCTCTGCCCTAGGTCTCTTCTCTGGGGGCTGAGAGGCCCTGTCTGGGTGAGATTGAGATCCTCTAATTAAAGAAATTAAATCTTCTGCCAAAGAAAGCATTTGAGAACTAGAAGAGGGCCTGGATGTGGGGGGTTTAACAGGCACTGTTTTAGTAGTCTTGGCTGCCTTAGCCCTGGCGAAGGCCTTAATGGACATGGCTGGAGGCCTAGCAGCACCACGTGCTGGGGTAGAGACATCCAAGGGATGGTGTCTGATAAGTCAACCACCGTAGTGGGTAAAATTTCTGAGGTCGATTCAAGAGTTGTAGCAGGGGCCTCAGTTGTAAGAATAGGTTCATCTGTACTTTGAGCAGTTTTCTCGGTTTCGGCCGAAACCGAGACACTCGTGGTTTGCTTTACCGTGGTTTTGTCGGTCTTTATCTTTGCGTTTTTGGGGGTAGTCGGAGGATCCGGCGGCATAATGTCGCACGCAAAATCAGAACCGAAAAACTGTTTGGCAAACTCCGACCGGCCTAAGCGTTCGGTTGAAAGCACAGGCGAACAGGCTGCTACGTCGTGGGCTGGGCCTAAACAAGGTAGACAGTAAGAGTGGAAATCTTTATGAGGTATTTGTTTCCCACAGGTTAAACAATTGTTAACTTTTTCTGACATCGGCTGAGGCAAGAAAGAGTCCAGCTTTAGAAGTCTTCAAGTAGTATTCGGTAGAAGTAATCTCTGGATCCGACCGACCGGCACTTGCGAACAGCTTCTGCTGAAAGACTGAAAATGGCGTCGGCTGATGCTTTAAGACCAACAGAGATGGCGTCGGATGGAGTGCGACATCAGCCGGACCGGACTTTGGAATCCGGCCGACTGCAGGGCTGCCTGACGACAGGACAACCCACTTGTTATGACTGCAGATGCATCCATGAAGGACATCAGGACAACGTTGTACTGCGAGGCGACAACGCTACCGCAGCACCACTGGCAATTTAAGGCCCTAATGGCCAAAGTAGCAGAAGTGTCTACCTTCTTACCCCATCTGTCCAAGGCCCTGGAATCTTTATCCAAGGGGGTTGGGTTTTTGGAAGCAGTAGCCTTAATGCCCTTTGGTCCTTGGGAAATGGTCTCTGGAGCTGCGGTAGGATTCTTGAACAGGAACTTGAGAGAGTCAGGTACTCTGTAATACCAGTCAGGTTTTCTGGAAGCTGGAGGTAGAGAGTCTGGGGCCAGGCTAGATTCCAAAAAGGCATCATCTACAATGTCCAGAACTGGAGGGATAGCTGAAGGCCTGTGTTGAGGGAGGAGTAAGAATTCCCTAAGCCTCTTTTTCGAGTCAGAGTAATCCTGGCTTTCCCGGAGGAAATGCTCCCTAACAGTGTGCAAGGTTTCACCACAAGAAATATCTTCTGGAGGGGAAGCAGAGGGAATGGAATCCTCTGCATCAGAATCCTCATAGTTAGATAAGGGCAAATCCTGGTAATCAGATGAAACAGAAATTTCAGAATCCTGATCAGAAGAATCAGAAGGAAAATCAGCTCTAGGTCTCTTAGAGGGGGAAGGCTGGCTTCCCCTAATTAAAATAATAAAGTCTTCAGCTATTCTAAACATTTGTTTTTTAGGCATATGGACCTAACACCATGCAGTTTGGACGTCAGTTTTCTAGGCATGGGTCGAGTTTTAGACCTTGATGAAGAAGATGTGCTGGTTTAACATGCAAATCTGTAGGCCTGAATACACCCTCAGAAGCCAGTGCCTGCACAGCGGCTCTGGACCCATCCAAGGCAGAGACATCCACAGGTTCCATAGTCGAAGAAGCATCTCGTGGCATACCGGACCCAGAATGAGTCTCAGTAGAGGCATGCAAATTTAAAGTAGAGGGTATCAGGGGCAGCGAAAGCGTCTCAGAGTATCGGTGAACTGGTGATTAGCTTAACGGAAGTGTGATCGGCAGGTTTGGACCTATGCTGTCTTTCTCTCCGTTTATCCTTACATATTTTCGGAATATTGGTAGTTGGATGGCTTACCAAAGCAATTTCTGGATAGCTGAACAGAGTACCAAAATAATCACAGAAAGACCCACTCGGGGCACAAAACATAAAATAACAAAAACAGTGAAACCACAAATGACGCTCCACGGAGAACGGTGAATTAACCACTTTATTCACCAAAGAAAGAAACGACTTAGCGCTTTCACCACTACAACTGGCTTCTTCAGAGTCGTTTAAAACTTCACATTCTCATATATTTATTGCACTCAACCCATAGCCATAGGTTAAAATCAAAAGTACCCCATCCAATAAAAACATCAACCTAATTAATATGTATATAGTCACACAACATTATTTTTTAAAAAACATTGTACAAATGTAAACTGTATAATATATATATATATAGATATATATATATATATATATATATATATATATATATATATATATATATATATATATATATATATATATATGTGTGTCTCATATATAATGTATATGTAACCATGTATGTATTATAACCATACTGATAATAAATACTACAAAAACATAATAAACCTGCTTGGTTTAACTAATAACAATGCATTGCCAATATATAGTATTTTCACCCAACTTAGTAATACAACATTCCATTAAGTTAAATTAGTTGGGATTTCAACTTTAAAAGGGGCTTTAAAGACACACTGTCATTAAGCCCAGGAAATTTTAGTGCATCAAGTCTTAACTGCCATTCTGTTTCCAAAGCACCCACTTTGTTTACCGTATCCCCACCACCACCAAACTCAAAAATCCATCCTACCACAAAAAACAAGAATTTGTTGAAATTGGAACATGTAGTGCTGTGTGGATACAACGCATTATGTGTATCATTCTTTCTAATAGATCTAACATGTTCAGAAATCCTGTCTTTTAACCTCCTAATAGTCTTACCTACGTAGAATGCCTCACATGTCATACACGAGGCCACGTATACTAAATTCTTAGTATTACAGTTACATTGACCAGGACATGGTATAGTGTATTTATAACCCCACACACATAAATATGATCCTTCACTGATAAATCTACACCACCTACATGCCCCACATTTCCTCATACTGGATTTGAATTGAGGTTTGGCTTTTCTTTCCAACATTCCCTTCAAGTTTTCACCTCTACCATAAACAATCAGAGGATCAGAGCCCACTATCCCTGTCATTTCATCACTTAAAACGCTTCTCCACAGGCTTTTCACTGTTTTACATAAATCCAGTGCTCTGTTGTTGTACTTTAAAACAAGACAAGCTCCAGAGTACTTGTCATCAGTTTTACTACTTATTGAAACCCCCGAATGCAAAATGGGAATAAACCTAGTGGCCCTACCTCTAACCACATCCTTTTTAATTTTGAGAAGCAATTTCAAAGGGTAACCACGTTCCAAAAACATCCCGATTAATTTAAACATCTCCACCTTAAAAATTTCTTCATCACTCGCTAATCTTGATGTCCTAACCATTTGACCCTTAACACCTTTCCTCTGATGCCACGGGTGACAACTATCAAAATGTAACGGGGAATTTGAATAATTTTCTTTCCTGAAAATGTTACTAGAAAACCCCCCACTACTTTTGCTAATGGTTAAATCCAAATAATTAATAACATCTTCATTCCAAATGTATGTAAATTTAAGAAAATTGGTCGTCCCATTCAAATATTCAGCAAAATTACATGCTGTTTTCTCATCACCCTTCCACAAAATCAACAAATCGTCCAAAAATCTATTGTACAACACAATGTTACTGTTAAATCTAGAAGAAAAAACAAACTGCTTTTCCCAAGTAAGTAACACTAAATTATCAAAAACCGGGGCACACTTCGCCCCCATTGCTACTCCGGACACTTGCTGATATGTTTCACCCTCAAATGAAATAAAATTGTTCTTCAAAACAATCTCCATTAAATCATATAGAAAGCTGAATTTATTTGTATCCACTATGTTACCCTCTACCATGCTGTCATAAAACCAGTCCAAACCTGACTGGTGTGGAATGACCGAAAATAGATTTATAACATCCACTGTCAAAAACCCAAAAACATCACCACTCGTATCCAATGCCCTAAGCCTTTCAAGGCAGTGCCATGAATCTCTAAGTATATGGGCGGTTTCACTGACAACTGGCTTACACTTAACATCAATGTATGCCTCTAGAGGCTCAGTCTTGGACCCCCTTGCTGCCACAATCGGTCTAAATTGTAAGTTGTCAGTGCCCTTATGTACCTTTGGAATACCAAACATACAGGGAAGTTTTGGAAACTTAACACTCAAATAGTAGAATTCTACCTCATCAATGACCCCTTGAAACAAAGCATCCTGTAAAAACAAATCAATTTTGAGGTACGCTCTATTGATTTCGTTGATAGAAACCCTCTTGTAAGTCTCTTCATTGTTCAAAATCACAGCCATTCTAGAAACATAATCAATTTTGAACATTACTACCATCCCCCCACCCTTGTCCGGTATAATGAATCTGAACTGGCCAGAAGTCCTTTAGCATTTCAACAATTCTTTCTTCTTTTGAAAGATTGTCTACTTCCTTTATGTTGAACATTAAGTTTTTTCTAAACTCATACTCAACCATCCTTTCAAACAATACAATTTCAGCATTAAGGGGCGGTACAAAAGTACTCCTTTTCAAAACTTGGGTACATGTGTTACAATTCCCCTCATCATTCTGTTTCCCCAAAGCTGAGAAAAAAACTTTTAAATGCAATTGTCTTGTGTACAATTTTAAATTAATAAGTAAATGAGCAATATCCAATCTAAAGTTAGGTACAAAACTAATACCCTTACAAAACAGGTCAAAATGTACATCACTAATTACAATGTCAGTATAGTTATAAATACAAAAACCATTTCTTCTCAAAATCTGATGTGTCAAAACTTCACATCCCTCCAGACACATTTCCCCATTATTACCATCATGCAAACTCATGGTACATGGTGACTCATCACCAAAAAAATCCATCAATGTCATCCCACCAACTCCATTCAAAGATGGTGTGCCATCATTTTGTAAAATACTATAATTCACAATCAAATCAACATCATTGTTGTTCATAAAACAATTGTCACCACCATAAATTAATAATGACCCCTCCTGTTGGCTCTCTCCCCCCCGCGTATAGGACACTTGCGGATTTCCCACCGTCTGCCCCCTGTTCATGAGTCTCTCTGACCTCCGTGGTCCATTCTGTTGTTCTAAAAAATCATCATGGACCGGTTCCACACAATTGTCATCAAACACAGTATTTTTTGGGTTTTCTTCCCCATTATCTAATGGAATTCTGAAACCCGGGGGGTATGCACAATTGTTTTTGTAGTCAGCAGTGTCTCTTGCAAGCTTTTTCTGTTTCAAAGCCAAGTTCTTATTAACAAAAGTCTCAATGTTCATAACCACTTTGTCAAAATTGACCTGATAGTGTTGAAACAAGAGGTCGCTAGTAATACTAACATTTAGTTTACTAATTTTCTCCTGCATTTCTAACAACTTGACATCGTTATTGCGAATAATAATGTCCAACATATCCATACCTGCTCTGTTAAAAAGAGTCGTTAATTCACGATACACTTCTGTGTCCTCATAGACCCCCATGGGTCTCTTCCAAATACGCAAACCCTTCGGAACCTGATTTAACTCTTTAGATTTCTTAAGGAACAGGCTGTCAAGTTGAATTGCCTTATATTTGATGCACAACTTCTCATACTGATTGATTTGTACCCTCAAGGACGGTAGCACCTTTGCTCTGTTCTCAATTGCCCCTCCATTACTGAAAATCGGCGTCTGGAACCAGGAAGTGAGGTCATGTTTCTGGCCCTTCGACCCAGAGTCAACCACCGGAGCCAATGG
Source organism: Protopterus annectens (assembly GCF_019279795.1). Taxonomy (NCBI): domain Eukaryota; kingdom Metazoa; phylum Chordata; order Ceratodontiformes; family Protopteridae; genus Protopterus; species Protopterus annectens. The sequence continues at coordinate 1,172,158,396 of NC_056745.1, forward strand.
TACTTTGCTAGTACTAGGCTGTTTGAAAACAGCCTCGCTGTGTAAAATATTTGCGTTTTCCTCCTGCCCTGGAGGAATAGTATCAATGGGTGAGTGCAAGGTGAATAGTTCCACTTGGGAGTCCGTGGGGCTGACTGCCGATACCACTCTACTCCCTGATGCTTCTCCTGCATACACTTTGATAAGTTTGTCCACCACATTAGCTAGCTCTTTCAAAATTACTTCCATGTAACTTGCAATAACCACAAACTTCACCGCACATCCAAACAACGTCCCCGCGATCACTTGACTATTGATAATCACAGAAAGACCCACTCGGGGCACAAAACATAAAATAACAAAAACAGTGAAACCACAAAGGACGCTCCATGGAGAACAGTGAATTAACCACTTTATTTACCAAAGAAAGAAACGACTTAGCGCTTTCACCAGTACAACTGGCTTCTTCAGAGTTGTTTAAAACTTCACATTCTCATATATTTATTGCACTCAACCCATAGCCATAGATTAAAATCAAAAGTACCCCATCCAATAAAAACATCAACCTAATTAATATTTATATAGTCACACAACATAATTTTTAAAAATACATTGTACAAATGTAAACTGTATAAAAAATATATATATATATAATATATGTGTCTCGTATATAATGTATATGTAACTGATGTAAAGCCGTCGACTGCATGTTTTATACCCCTGACGACCTGATGTCATGGAAGAAGAGACAGCAGCCAATGCAGGAATCCAATACTTTGATATTCAGGCCGGCTGAGGGCTACCTGCAGGCAGGTAACCCAAATGTAATGACTGCAACAGTGAAACACAAAGAACATTGGGATCTCTGCAGTATTGGTGACTTCAATGTAGGAGAGACCGGTAGAGGTTCTATAGACCGGCTCCGTAGAATAGTCTCAGAGGTCGGCTCCGATCTACTTGGAGATGACCATGTAATCACAGTAGTACAACATTCAACTGGCTCCGAACTCTGTGGAGCCGATGAGACAGTGGATTTGTCAGACTTAGTCATTTTAAGAGGCGGCTCCGAGATACCAGCTGGTGCCGGGGAGGGCATCTTAGAGAACTTGGACTTTTCCTTTTTAGATCCCAGAGATCTAGCAGAGGAGGAAGAGCTACCAGATCTTCCTCAAAGGAAGGTTTTAGGATACCTTTTAGGATGAGCTTATTTTTTCTTTCTTGCAATACCCTATCACTGAAAGAGTGGCAAAATAAGCAAGTTTCCTGTAAGTGGATGGCCCCAAGAGAGTAAACGCAGTTACTGTGGCCATCATTACTGATATCATCTGTGAGGATTTTATGCATTTCTTAAAGCCAGATGGCTTATGGTCCTTGCTTTCCTTAGACATTCTCACAGGAGATGAGCTCATACACACACACACAGAAGAGAAAGGGAGGACTAGGTCCTCTAACTTAAACGGGCCTAACCTGGGCAGGAATAAAGAATGGGAAACTAGGACCTCTAACTAAAACAGACCTAGGGGGGATAGAACAATTAGAAAGACTCACACACACTTACAACAGGAATAAAGTGTACATTTTAGAATTTACTATACAAGGTGAACAAAACCTCATTCTGTTTGCAACACTAGTAAAATTAGCAAGCAGAAATCCGCAAAAGGTTAAGACTTATAACTACTCAACAACACACACAGCCTGAGCGCAAAAGGCACCTACAATTAATATCTAAATATTAAACAAGAAAAAACTGGCACACAGGATACCAAGTACTATAAGGCCAAAAGGCCAACTGTACTAAAAGAAACTGCACACAAACGGCACACTGATAAACGCTAACATTTCTAACTTGCAAACTACACTAACTATGACTATACAATTTTATATAACACTATTAAAGGTAAGACAGCAGAATAATCCAAAAATTTTGAATAAATCTGAAAAACTCAGCCAGAGCCAAGGAGAAGCACAACCAAAATAGTCATCGTGGCAAACGAGATCTGGGGAATGTACTGGTGCACCATGGGATACCTACCTAGCCACAAGCCACCTAGAAGACTTCCAGCTTGTAAATAGGCCGAGTCGCAGCCAAGGATCAGCTCGGAACCCATATGTAAGAATGGAGGCGATCTAGTACTATAGAACAACATAAATTTTATCTTCTAAATACCCCAAAATTTACATTTCTATAAGCAGCCTGGGGCTATTCACAGTGTTCCCGGAAGCCTTTGTGGCTTTAAAGGCATGGAGAGTGATAGAAGTAGGGAAGTGGAGTCAAGGACTAAATGCAGCAGCTGGGAGAGTTGTGTGTGCTAAATATATTCATGACACCTGCAGCTATATCACTAAGAAATCAGATTTTGTAGTCTTGCTTTGTGTGTCATATTAGAAAGTTCTCTCAAAGTAAAAATTCTGCAAGGTGCCAGAAGCATTTGGTTTAAATAAATGAAGTTACTAAACTCAAATTTCTAAAATGTATTAAATCATATAAAATAATCAAGGGTAGCAGTTATAAATAAAAACATGCCCTACATATAGAAAATAAAACAAGCACATCAGAGATACAATAAGGTTGGTCATAAAATAAAATTATAAAGCTTAATAATCAACTCACTCACCTGACATATTTTCTCTTTTCCTCGTCTGAAGTAAGACTGCCTTGTCTCTGTCCAAGCTCCTGTAAAGCAAATACTTATTTTCAGACATCTAGTTAAAGTTTCACACCCTACAAACAATTAGGTAAGAGACTGCTACATAGCGTACTCCCTTGCATGTTTTCATACAGTTACAACCATAGCAATTAAACGACAGTTGTACAAGTTTCACTTACCTAAAACAGTACAGTGGTGTACACTTACCATAAATGTAGATGTTCAAGTGTATTCACTGTTGCAGTCATCACATTTGGGTTATCTGCTTGCAGTAGGCCTCAGTCTGCCTGATTATCAAAGTCTTGGGTCCTGTGTCGGTTGCTGTCTCATCTTCCATGACGTCAGGTAGTCAGGGGTATAAAGCATGCAGCCAACGCAATTACATCAGGTTTTTCTTGTCCCAGATGTCAGGTGCCCCCCTAATGGGAAGCAATTAAATATATATACAAGGTTACACCTCCAACAAAAAAGCAAATACACCAAAAAGCTTTAAGCATAGTAAAAAGAAAAAGAGGTATAGCCAAAAGAAGTCAGGGGGCTGGAGGGAGGGTAACCAGGACTGCAACAGTGAATACACTCGAACATCTACATTTATGGTTAGTGTACACAACTGTAATATGTTCTTCGTGTTTCACTGTTGCAGTCATCACACTTGGGTAGATTCCCAAAGCTAAGGATGGGAGGAGGAAATTAGATAGCATAAGGACCAGCTATAAGGCCCTGCAAGACGGCAGTGGCAAAGCCAGCTCTGGATTTAGAGAAAATTGGCAAATGGTAATGCTTGGTGAAAGTATGTACAGAACTCCAGGTAGCAGCTTCTAGGATGTCCTTGGCAGGGACACCTCTGAGAAAGGCTGTAGAGGTAGCTGCAGCCCTGGTTGAATGTGGTCTTATTCCCTGTAGGATAGGTTTTCCATGGTGCTTATAGCAGAAAAGAAATGGCCTATCCACTTAAAAATGGTTTGCTTTGAAATGGCCTTCCCCTCTGCCCCTGCAGCAAATGCCACCAGCAGCTGTCAAAATTTCATGAGAGGTTTAGTCCTGTCCAAGTAAAATCTAAGTTGCCTGTGCACATCTAAGGAGTGCAGTATACATTCCCCTTTGTTCTGTGGATTAGAAAAGAAGGTTGGCAAATGAATGGACTGATTAAGAGCCACACTGGATACTACCTTGGGCAAGAAGGAGGGATTGGTCCAGAGGGACACGCTGTCCGCATGAAAGATGATGAGAGGCTCCACTGCCATAAAGGGCTTGTAATTCAGACACCCTTTTTGCTAAAGTGATGGATAAAAGGAGGACTGTTTTCCAAGAAAGGAATTTCAACTCTGCACTTGCAGCTGGCTCAAAAGGAGGTAGAGTGAGTTTTTCCAATACAAAGTTAAGGTCCCAGGCTGGAGTTGGGGCTCTCCTGGGTGGTCTTAAGTTCTTGGCCCCTCTGAGGAACTGCTTGAGCAGTGGATGAGAGAAGAGAGACGGTTCTGTGTTGTAATGAGCTGAAATGGCTGAGGCATGAATTTTGATGGAGGAAAAGGAAAGGCCCTTGTAAAGCAACTCAGTTAAATATTAAAGAATCTGAGGTAAATTGGGCATTGCTGTGCCCATCCTCCGAGTTTGGTTCCAGGAAAAGAATCTTTTCCATTTTTCAGCATAAGATTTTCTAGTACTAGGCCTCCTTGCCTCCAGAATGACATCCAACACTTGTTTACTGAGGGATGGTAACGGATCGATATCTTGCAGTAACAGAAACCTGGTTCAAGGCTCCCGAGAGCACCCCAGCACTACCAGGTTATACCTCATACCATGTTTTTCGGCCCCAAAACTTGGACCGAACCACAAAAGGAGGGGGGGTATCAATATTCGTCAAAGATACCCACACCTCCAGGTTGGTGGCACAGCACGAAGCATCAGAGACTATCCATGTGCAACTAAGTGGGTAAAACTGCCTTCCAGTTTATAGCCTGCTACAGACCACCCTCCCAAACCCAGGAACCCCACTCGGCCTTCCTGAGAACACTGGAAAATATGAAGGTCTCTCCAAACACCATTATATTGGGCGACTTCAACTACCCAAACATAGACTGGGAGCATTACTCTAGCTCCAACACCCTAGCCCAAAGGTTCCTAGAATTTATAAACTCAAATGCTATGAACAACTTGTTACCACTCCCACAAGAGGGGAAAACATACTGGACCTGATCATCACCAACATGGGGACTCTATGCTCTAGACCAGAAGTGTATCCCTCAATTGTAAGATCAGACCATAAACTAATCTCACTAGATATTCACATCCCGACCCCAGCCCCTGCCCAGAAAACCACAGTAAAAAATTTCTCTAAAGCAAATTTCACACTCCTCAAAACCGAGGTAGAATCCTTCAAAGCCCCCGGGCCTGTGGAAAATACGGCCCAGACCGCAGAATCCTTTATAAACGCATTCTACGAACACCTTCAGGAATGCATGGATCATGCAATCCCAAACAAAACCAAGACCCAATCCTCCAAAAGCAGGCGTCCTGTCTGGTGGACCCCAGCCATAAACAAACTATACAATAGAAGGAGGAAGCTACTACATGATAGAGCAAAATCCCAAAAAGGGAAGGCATCTCCGATCAGTATTAGCAAAAAACTACGGGCACTCATAAAATCGTCTAAGGCCAGCTTCAAGAGAAAAATTGCACAGGACACTAAGGATAATCACAAGGCTTTCTTTAGTTATGTTAGGAACCTGGGTGGGAATTCCCAGATATGCTCAGAATTAGTCCAAAATGACAAAAAATACACCGAACCCACAGACATTGCCAACATCCTAGCTGACAGGTTCAGCGCAAACTTCTCCCCCCCTTCCCCACCAAAAGGGCAAATATCTATCCCAGCAGACTATCGCCCATAAGCCTGACTAGCTTGGTCTGCAAAGATATGGAAAGGATCATCATGGACCTCATAAATAAAGATATTGGGGACCTACAGACAGTGGATCCTACCCAGTTCGGCTTTGTTAAGGGCAGATCCTGCCTCTTAAACCTGGTCAATTTCTTTGAAACAGTCACCAAGGCCATTGACGAGGGGAAGGTGGTCCACACAGCCTACCTGGACCTTGCAAAAGCCTTCGATACAATACCCCACTCGGGCATTGTAGATAAGCTCACCAGCTTAAATATAAACCCCTATGTCACTAGATGGTTTGCAAACTGGCTCAAGGACAGAACCCACATGGTTAGAATTGCTGGAGCCATGTCAGACTTCAAACCAGTTACAAGTGGTGTCCCACAAGGCTCAGTCCTGGGACCTCTCTTGTTCGGTATACATTTCTCGGAGGTACAGGCCAACACAGAAGGACTGTGGCTGACCAAGTTCACAGATGACTGCAAACTGGGCGCCATAATAGACTCTCCAGCCGACACAAGCATCCTACAAAAGGGCCTCATAGAAACAGACAACTGGTGCCAGAGCCACAAGCTAAACGCCAAAAAGTGTACAGTCATTCCCTTTGGCAAAAACAAAGTGCCCACAAATTACCACATAGATGGTAATCCACCAAGTACGAAAGAAGTAATTAGGGAGCTGGGGACCCAAGTTGATAGCAATCTCTCATTCGACAACCACGTGGCCAAAGTGGTTAGAAAAACATTTTATATAGCCCACCTAATCATGAAGGGATTCACATCTAGGTCAGGGGAGGTCATCGTGCCTCTTTACTCATCCCTCATCAGGCCCATAATTGAGTACAATGCCTCTTTTGGGATGTACCTTACCAGACACCTGCAGCAACTGGAAAGACCCCAAAAGTACCTCACCAAGAGGATCAAAGGGCTCAAACAGATGCCATATGCTGCCCGGTTAAAGAAACTCCAGCTCTACTCAGTGGCATACCGTCTGCTCAGAGGTGATCTGTGCCTGACGTATAAGGCCATGTCCAACCTGGAATTAATGGACATGCTGCACCTCAGAAAATCCAAATCCCATCGAGCTACGCAATCGAGAGACTTGAACCTCAGCACTGAAATAAATAGGACATGCTGGAGGGACAGATTCATAACCCAGAGGCTCCCTTCACTCTGGAATAAAATCCCAGTCCAGGTTAGGCAGAGTCCCTCACTGACTCTCTTCAAGATGAATCTTGATGAGTGGATGGGAGATCGTAGATTTACTCCGGGTATCACTTCTGTGTCACTGTTAGACAGAGGCACAGTATACTAACCTCGAAAAAGGGCATAGCAAAATTCATTTAAAATGGGTGGCGAAAGCCAAACACACTCTGGCTAGGCTTGTAAATGCCCTAGGGCAGATAGCCTAGTATGAACCTATGAACCTATGAGAGATCAGGTAATTAGCCAGGCTGCCTTCAGGGTTTGAAGCTGAGGGTGAAGAATCTGGCCCTCCTGCTGGGAGAGCAGGGTAGGGGTCTGAGGCAGGTGACATGGTGCCAGCAGTGACACACTGCGCAAGAGGGGGTACCAGTCTGGTGCAATCAGTATCGTCCTTGGTTTATCCTGTTTGATCTTTAGTAGTACCTTGGAGAGGACAGGCAGAGGAGGAAAGTCATAAACTGATAGATTTTTCCAGGAGAAGCACAAGGCATCCACTTTCCAAGCTTGTTTGTGGGGAGTCATTGTGCAGAATTTGTCCAATTGGTAGTTTTGGGGGGAGGCAAACCGGTCTATCTCTGGGCTCCCCCATTTGTTTATTAACATGTTGAATGTCTGTTTTCCAGTTTCCACTCATGTGGGTCCATGAGATTTATGCTTACTTCGTCTGCCAGTGTATTTAGCTTTCCTGGCAGGAATTGAGCCTGTAGGTGTACTTGGTAGCTCAAGGCTGTGTTCCCACCAAACCATGGCTAGACTGAAGAGAGGATATGAGTGGGATCCCCCATGCTTGTTTATGTACCACATAACAGTGGTGTTGACCGTCTTTACCATTAATTGTCCTGGAAGAATGTGGTCCTTGAAGGCTGTCAGAGCATTCTGTACAGCTAACATTTCTTTTTGATTGATATATAGGTGCATTGGACTTGGGTTCCATTTGCCCTGAATGCACTTCCTTGCCAAGTGAGCCCCTTATGCATAGTCTGATGCATGTTAGGGTTTGGGTAGCAGGGAGTAGCGTGAATGACAGTCCCTTGTTTTGGTGGCAGGCCTCTGCCCACCAAAGGAACTCTAACTGTAGGCAAGGTATGGCTTCTAGATCCTGAGAATGTTGACACCATAGGCTTTTTAGATACCATTGTAGTTTTCTCACATGCTGTCTTGCATATGGAATTAGGAGAATGCATGAGGGCATGAACCCCAAGGCTTGCAGTATTTGTCTTGAAGATAGCAGGGTCTTTGCGGCTATTAGTTTGAAGTACGCTGTCAAATTAACTTGTTTCTCTGGTGTGAGGAAAGCCATCTGGGAAGTTGTGTTCAAGCTTGCTCCCAGGAATACAATTTGTTGGCAGGGTACAAGATGTGATTTCTTTTCGTTTACGGTGTACCCCAGAGAAGTTAGCACCTTTTGTACAAATGCCAGATGATTCAAAAGTATGTCCTGGCTTTCTGCGTGAATTAGACAATCGTCCAGGTATGGGTATATTTGAATATTTTTTTGCCTGCAAATTGCGATGACTGGAGCTAGGCACTTGAAGCGTAGGTATCTTCTGCAAGATTCCCTGATTGGGATGTGCAGGTAGGCTTCCTTTAAATCCAGTGTTGCCAACCAGGCATCCCTGCCTAGCATAGGAAGCAACTGGTGAGGAGTTAGCATCCTGAATTTTGGGATCACCAAAAAAGTGGTTAGGCTAGAGAGATTCAGGATAGGATGCCAGGAGTTGTCTTTTCTGGGCACCAGGAAAAGTCTTGAGTAGAAACCTTGTCCCCTTTCCTCTTCTGGGACAGTTTGAATAGCCCTTATACTTAAGAGAGAGAGAACTTGCTTTTGAGCCTCTGCCCACTGATTTGGGGGTAGCTCTGGCCAATTGTTTGGGGTTGGTAAAGTGTGAAAGTGGAATCTGTATCCTTGGGAAACTAGATTTAAAACCCATTTGTTTTGGGTAATGAGCAGTCAGTTGAGAAGGGCATGGAAGTTTTAAAAGTTAAGTCACTGAGACAATTTACCATAAGGGAGTCTTACTACTCCCTGCTTTGGAAGAGGGAGCCCCCCCACTGCTTAGTCCTGTGCGTACCTTGGGACTGAAGCCTGGGTGTTCTGGTGGTTCTGGGTTTGGACTGAAAAGGCCTGGAAGAGGCAGGAAAGGACCAATTCTTAGAGGGCCAATGCCTACTAAATCTTGGAGGCTGTACTTGAAGGAAATCTTTAACAGTTTGCATAGATTTAGCTTTTTCAGACATCTTTTTAAGGACTTCTTCTTCTTTGTTACCAAACAGGTGGTTCCTGGTTTAAGGGAACATCCAGCAATTTAGCTTTAACATAATCTGGCAAAGATTGCTCCTTAAGCCAAGCATGCCTTCTAAATACAGACCCAGTGACAGCAGCCCTCTGCAAGATGCCTCTAGTGAATCAAAACCACATTGCAAAGTATGTTTTCCAACTTGTTCAGCAGAATACATTAAATCCTGTAAATCCTTATTTTCAGCACAGTCAGGAATCACCATCAATTTCTGTTTAAGCAATCCAATAATATGCTGCTGATACTTTAGCATATGAAACTGGCAGTTCAAGGCCCTAATGGCCAAGGTTGCAGAAGTGTATACCTTCTTACCCCATCTATCCAGCACCCCGGAATCTCTATCAGAGGGGTTAGGATTTTTGGCAGTAGTAGCCTTAATGCCGTTGGGTCCCTGTGAAATAGTCTCAGGATCTGCAGTAGGATTTTTGCTGAGGAACTTGAGAGAGTCAGGAACCCTGTAATATCTATCTGGTTTCCTGGGAGCAGGAGTTAAGGAGTCAGAGGCCAAGCTAGATTTCGAAAAGGCATCATCAACAATGTCCAGTACAGGGGGGATAGCTAAAGGCCAGTGTTGGGGCAGGAGTAAGAAATCTCTATGCCTCTTTTTAGAATTAGAGTAATCCTGGCTTTCCCAGCGGAAATGCTCCCTAAGAGTATGCACCAAAAGAGAAATCCTCTGGAGGGGAAGCAGAGGGAAGAGTGTCTGCTGCATCAGAATCCTCATAGGTCGACATGGGTAAATCCTGGTCATCAGAGGAAACAGAAATTTCAGAATTCTGATCAGAAGAATCATAAGCAAAATCAGAGAGGGGGAAGTTTGGCTTCCCCTGATTAAAGTAATAAGGTCTTCAGCCATTCTTATTTGTTTCTTAGGCATAGAGGCCTTGACCATGCGGTCTGGGTGTCGGTTTTCTAGGCATGGATCGAGTTTTAGACCTTTAAGAAGATGGCGTTGGTTTAATATGCAAGTCAGTAGGCCTGTATACACCCTCAGAAGCCGGTGCCTGCATAGCAGCTCTGGACCCATCCAAGGCAGAGACATTTGCAGGTTCCACAGCTGAAGCATTTTGCATACCGGACTCTGAATGGTTCTCAGTAGTGGCCTGCGAATCTGAAGTAACGGGTATCCGGGGATGCAAAAGCATCTCACCGAGTACCGGCGACTAGCTTCGGAGAAGCGTCATCGGCAGCTTTGGACCTAGGCAGCCTGTCTCTGTCTTTATTTTTGTGTTATTTCGGAATGTCGGTAGTCAGGTGGCTTACCAAAGCCATATCTGGGTAATTGAACAGAGTACCAAAATATTTAGAAGCGTAAATATACCGATGATGAATAGTTCGATGTTTAAATTAGGCACAAAACCAACAGCGAGGTACATCGTGTTAAGGGCCTTGGCAAGGAATACAGTACGAATGAAAATCTTTATGAGGTATTTGCTTTCCACAAGAAATGCAATTATTTACTTTTACTGACATCAGTTTAGAGCAAGAAAAAGTTTCCCCAATGGGGTACTTGGCTTTAGTTGAAGACTTTGGTTCTGAAACTCGAAAATGAAAATTTCAGGAGTCAACCGATCGACACTTGCGAACTGCTTCTACTTCGGGCACCGCACGGCAAGAAAGACTGATGTAATTGCATCGGCTGCATACTTTATACCCCTGACTACCTGATGTCATGGAAGATGAGAAAGCAACCGATGCAGGACCCAAGACTTTGGTAATCAGGCCAACTGAAGGCTACTGCAAGCAGATAACCCAAATGTAATGACTGCAACAGTGAAACACAAAGATCAGCAGCCACCTTCCAAAAGCTCCATCTCCCTCCCACACCAGCTCTGACTGCTGATTAGTCAGCCCTAAGTAGAAGAAAACAGTCAGAGTAGAAAATCTTCAGAACTTTCTTGCCCAAAAGTTTAGTAGTAGAGTCCTTTCTGGGGTAAACAAGAAATCGCTACCAAGGTACTTCCTGATAATAATAATACATAATACATGGGGGTTGGAACGTGGGTAAGGCTACTGCAGTAGTGAGGAAGTCAAACATCTGTTATGAGCAAGTGCAACTTACACAACTGTACTATATTCATTACTGTACTGCTGCAGTAGTCTTTAAGCTATATTAGTTTATACCAAAGCCTATCAAACCTGAGGGGAGTAAAGATATGTATCTTAGAACCCCTCGAGAATGGCCCCAGCAAAGTCAGTTCTGAATCTAGAAAGGAAATCCAATCCATAAAGGAACATACACAGGACCATGTGTCTGCCAGTAGAATGCTTCAGAGTCCATCGCTTTTCAATATGCTATCCGACGTCCCTCCTCTGGGTCAGTAATCAAGGAGCCTGAATCCTCATTACAGACACCAGTGAGGGACGTTCACTTGGAATCTAGATATATACAGTATTTCCAGATGCAGCTCTCTGCATCAAGCACAATTTCCCTCAACAGCACACAGGGAACACACTCAGTTCTGATGCTGGGTTTCTCTCTCTCTTTCACTAGGCCCCCATTAAGACTCCCCACTGGCACAGCTGTAGAGTGGAGTCCTCAGCCAAGTGTCCAAGCCAAGTCCTCCATCACCCTCTCTGTGAAACTAGTGCTGTGTCCCTGCTCTAAGCAGCTGACACACACTCTGAGATTTGATTTGCATACACACACAAACACCCGGGATAGGCTGGCACAGATTTACTGACCACCCTTCGCCTAGACTATAAGGTAGTTTCTGCCACCAGACACTCTAAAGCCAGCTACTCTAAGGCTCTTGTAAGGATGCCCAATTATACTCAGTAAAAGTAATACTAATATAAATGGTAATGTTGACCAAACAGCAAAGCTTTCAGTAGTGACCACAGTGTCTCAAATATAAGTAATCTGAAAGGATAAAATATACTCTAAAGGACCAGCAACAATGAAAGTTTTAAATATATTTAATAAAAGAACATGAATACACTAAATTTCTATTTACAATAAACACCAGAGTTTCAATCACAGGAAATACTAAAACACCACAGATGAGCAGATTCACACAGATACAGAAAAAAGTACAGTTTTGTACCTACCATAAATGTAGATGTTCGAGTGCTAATACAGCTGCAGTCATAATAGATGGGTTCTCCTGCCGTCAGGCGGGTCCTCGGTCGGCCGAATTCCAAAGTCTAGGTCCGGCGTCTGTTGTCATCGCTTCTTCCCTGACGTCAGTGTGACAGGGGTATAAAGGAACCAGCCGACGCCATTTTCTTCCGTTTTTCTTGCCCCAGATGTCAGGTGCCCCCAGAAGGAAGGCAATAATAAATTTGTGTGATAATGCAGTGCTATATAATCAAAATACAGTAGTTGCAAGCAAATGCATCATAAATGAAAACCCCAATCAGGTTGTATGAGGATGTGTTAGCCTGTAGGCCTGTCCCAAGAGGGGAAGGAGGGAGGGAAACCTGGACTGCAGCTGTATTAGCACTCGAACATCTACATTTATGGTAGGTACAAAACTGTACTATGTTCATCGTGCATACAGCTGCAGTCATAACAGATGGGTAGAATCCCAAAGCTAAGAAGGGGTGGTAGGCACTAGTTGGAACTAGGAGGAGCCAAAATGCCCTGCAAGACTGCAGTGGCAGAGCCTGCTCTAGATTTGGAGTATAATGGTAGGTTGTAGTGCTTGGAGAAGGTATGCACAGAACTCCAAGTGGCTGCTTCCAAAATATCCTTGGCAGGAACTCCTCTGAGGAAGGCTGTAGAGGTGGCTGTGGCCCTGGTGGAATGAGTTCTAATGCCTGTAGGAACAGTTTTGCCATGAAAGGAGTAGCAAAAGCATATGCAGTGGGCTATCCATTTTGAGATTGTCTGTTTGGAAATTGGCTTCCTTTGAGCTCCTACCGCATAGGCCACAAAAAGCTGTTCTGATTTTCTGAAAGGCTTTGTTCTGTCCAAATAATAACGCAGTTGTCTGTGGATGTCCAAGGAATGTAGTAATCTCTCCCCTTTGTTTTGAGGATTAGGATAAAAAGGAGGTAAATGTATGGCCTGATTTAAAGCTACCCTGGATACCACTTTAGGCATAAAGGACGGGTTGGTTCGTAAGGAAACTCTGTCCTGATGGAAGATGATAAAAGGCTGGACAGCCATGAGAGCCTGTAGTTCTGAAACTCTACGAGCTGAGGTGATAGCCAGAAGGAAAGCTGTTTTCCAGGACAAATATTGCAAATCTGATGAGGCAGCTGGCTCAAAGGGAGGTAAGGTCAATTTTTCCAGAATGAAATTAAGATCCCAAGCAGGTATTGGTTGTTTCCTTGGAGGCCTTAAATTCTTAGCCCCTCTGAGGAACTGTCTTAAGAGAGGGTGAGAGAATAAAGGTGGATCAGTGTTGTATTCTGCAGAAATGGCTGAGGCATGTATTTTAATGGAGGAGAAAGAAAGTCCACTGCTTAGCAGTTCAGTCAAACATTGTAGTATTTGAGGTAAATTCAGTTTTCCAGGATCCTGGCCCTTTTTCTCATTCCAGACACAAAAACGTTTCCATTTTGCAGAGTAAGCTTTTCAAGTTAATGGCCTTTCTAGCCTCCAAAATGACATCCTGCACCTCCTTGGAGAGTAGGGCCTGTTGTGATGCTAAGGAATCTTCCATGCGGCTAGATTGAGTGTTTTTAGCTGGGTGTGAAGAGTTTTGAAGCTGTGCTGAGTCAGAAGAAGAGGCATTAGAGGCAGGGTCCATGGTGGGGAATGCGTCAGGCTCCTCAGGAGTGGGTACCAGTGTTGCCTTGGCCGGTCCGGAGCAATGAGAATCATCTTTGGTCTGTCTGCTTTGGTCTTTAATAGAACTTTGGGCAGCAGAGGAAGAGGAGGGAAGGCATAAAGTGCCATTGATGTCCAACTGAAAGAAAGAGCATCCACTCTCCAGGCCTTTGGATGGAAGATCCTTGAGCAGAATTTTGTCAATTGATGATTATTGTGGGAGGCAAAGAGATCTATGTCTGGCCTTCCCCATTCTTGGATTATTTCTGTAAAAACTTTTGGATGCAATTTCCATTCGTGTGGATCTGTCATATTCCTGTTTAGGTTGTCTGCCAGCGTGTTTTCCTTGCCTGGCAAGTACTGTGCTTGTAGTTCCATTTGTAAGTCCATGGCCATGTTCCAAAGTGACATGGCCAGTCTGCATAGGGGGTAAGAATGTGTTCCTCCCAGTTTATGTACCACATAACTGTGGTGTTGTCCGTTCTTATCAATAATTGATCTGGTTGTAGAAGGTCCTTGAAAACTATAATAGCATTTATTACTGCTAGCATTTCTTTTTGATTGATGTGAAGGTGCTTTTCTTTTTGGGACCATTTGCCCTGAATGCACCGATCTGTCATGTGCGCCCCCCAGGCGTAGTCCGAGGCGTCTGTTGTGATGACTTGATTTGCTTCAGGCTTGCTGAATGGAAGACCTGTGTTTGACATGCTTGAGCCCACCACAGAAATTCCTTTTGCAGACATGGAATTAGTGGTATTATTGTTTCCAAACTGTGGCTGTGTTGAGACCATATGTTTTTCAGGTACCACTGTAGTTTCCTCATATGCAGCTTTGCACATGGGATTAGTAAGATGCAAGATGCCATGAATCCCAGAGCCTGCAGGATTTTCCTTGCAGTCAGCCTGGTGCAATTTGCTAGTGTTCTGAAGTATTGTATTAGTTGCCCCTGCTTCTCTGGCGTGAGGTAGGCCATCTGGGTGTTTGTGTCCAATTTGGCACCCAGGAAAATTATCTTCCGAGTGGGTATTAGGCTTGATTTATTTTTGTTGATTGTGTATCCCAGAGATTTCAATAACATTATTACACAAGCCAGATGTTTCAGAAGAATGTGCTTGCTGTCCGCTTGGATCAGGCAGTCGTCCAAATAGGGGTATATTTGTATCCCTTGAAGTCTGCAGTAGGCAATTACTGATGCCAGGCATTTCGTGAATACTCTGGGCGCAGTAGATAAGCCAAAGGGCAATGCAGAGAATTGATAATGGGTTGAACCTGCAAGAAATCTGAGGTACCTTCTGCAATTTTGTCTGATTGGGACATGCAGGTATGCCTCCTTGAGGTCCAATGTTACCAGCCAAGACTCCTTGCCCAGCATGGGAAGAAGTTGCTGTAGAGTGAGCATCGTGAATTTTGGTACGAGTAGAAATGTGTTTAGGATGGATAGATCCAAAATAGGTCTCCAATCTTTTCCCTTCCTTGGCACCAGAAATAGCCTGGAATAAAAACCTTGACCTTGTTCGTGCGTAGGTACCTCTTGAATAGCTTTCATGTTTATGAGATCTGTAATTTGCTTTTGTGCCTCTAACCTTTGATTGTGTGGCAGGTTTGGCATGCCTCTCATTTTTGGAAGGGTGTGAAAATGGAATTTGTAGCCTCTGTTTATAATGTCCAGGATCCATTTGTCCCTTTGTGACAACATGCCAATTTTTTGAGAATAATGCCAGCTTTCCTCCTAAAGGGGCTGCCATTTGAAACCTGGTTGGCATGCAAAGGGGAAAGTCATTGGGTTTGCTTTCTGAAAGATTGCGAGTTGTCCTCACCACCTCTTTGTGTACGAGCTTGCCATTGTCTGCCTCTATACGATCCTTGGGATTGTCCTCTGCCCCTCGGGTGCCTGTATCTGCCTCTTTGGGGTCTGTCTGTGGCAGGAAAGGACCAGTTTTTGGAAGGCCAATTTCTACTAAAACGTGGGGGTTGAACCTGTAGAAATTCTTTCACAGTTTGCATTGATTTAGCCTTTTCCTCCATTTTCCTTAATACCTCCTCAGCATTTGCACCAAATAGTACATCCTTTTGAAGAGGGGCGTCTAGTAATTTAGCTTTGACATGATCAGGCAAGGCTTGTTCCTTGAGCCAGGCATGCCTACGTATGACTGATCCTGTAACAGCAGCTCTACATGAGGCCTCTAGAGCATCAAAACCACATTGTAAGGTATGCTTACCCACTTGTTCTGCACTATGCATCAAATCCTGCAACTCCTTCAGGTCTGGTTGTTCAGGTTGTGCCATTTTACTCTTCAATTGTGATAACAAAAACTGTTGGTATTTTAGCATATGAAACTGATAGTTTAAGGCCCTCATGGATAAGGTAGCCGAGGTATATACCTTTTTTCCCCACCTTTCTAAGGATCTGGAATCTCTCTCGGAAGGCAATGGATTTTTGGCAATGCAGGCCTCAACTCCCTTGGGGCCCTGTGAGATGGTTTCTGGGTCAGCAGCATGGCTTTTGTAAAGAAATTGGTGTGAGTCAGGAACCCTGTAGTACCTGTCAGGCTTAACTGGAGCTGGAGGTAGAGAGTCCGGGTTAAGGCAGGCCTCCGAGTAAACATCATCTAGGATGTCCAAGACAGGAGGAATAGCCAGAGGCCTATGCTGAGGTAAGAGAAATTCCCTGAGCCTTTTCTTGGAATCTGAATAATCCTGGCCTTCCCAGTGGAAGTGCTCCCTTAAGGTATGCAAAGTTTCCCCAAATGAGTGATCCTCAGGGGGATACAGAAGGGATGGACTCCTCCGCATCAGAGTCTTCAAAAGGGGAGTAAGAATGTTCCTCATCATCAGAGTGCTCTGAAATAATGGAGCCCTGATCAGAGGAGGGGGAATCTTCCTCCACTCTGGGCCTTATGTCCGGTGGGGGCTGAGAACCTCTGATTAGAGTAATTAAATCCTCAGCCATTTTAAGCATCTGTTTCTTAGGCATGGGGCCTGGAGATGAGCCCTGTGTAGCTGGTCTCTTAGAGTGCATGGTTGCTTTAGACGTTGTGAAAGCCTTGATGGAGAAAGAAGAGGAAGGTCTGAAGACACCTTGAGTGGAGGTGGACCTGTCCACATTCTGAGTTTCAACGCCAAGAGTGGCTTCGGTATCTGTAGTCGGGGTGTGGGCCAAGGAGCCTGCGACCTCGGGCACAGGAGACACTGTCAAAAAAGTGTCGTCGGTAATCAGGGGCTGCGTAGGCACCTCACTGAGAACCAGACCACGTGTAGTCGGCTTTGGCATGGTGTCGGTAGAGGCCGCGGACCTCGTGTGTCGGTCCTTGTCTTTGCGTTTTTTAGACAAAACCGGAGTCAGAGTATCCGGCGACATAGTATAGTTAAATGCTTTCCCAAAATAATGCTGGGCGAACTCCACCCGACACTTAATAGTGCGTTTGTTGAATGTAGCACAAAAGCGACAGACCGAGACGTCGTGGTCTGGGCCTAAACAAGGTATACAGAGGGAATGGAAATCCTTATGCGGTATTTGCTTCCCACAAGAAATACAATTATTAACTTTGTCTGACATCGGTCTGAGGCAAGAAAAGTCTCCCCAACGGGGTACTTAGCTTTTAAGAAGACTTTGGTTTCCAAATTTCATAATATCAGGAGCTGGCCGACCGGCATTTGCGAACTGCTTCTGCTTCGGGCACCGCGCGGCAAGAAAGATTGAAGAAAATGGCGTCGGCTGGTTCCTTTATACCCCTGTCGCAATGACGTCAGGGAAGAAGCGACGACAACCGACGCTGGACCTAGACTTTGGAATTCGGCCGACCGAGGACCCGCCTGACGGCAGGAGAACCCATCTGTTATGACTGCAGCTATATGCACGATGAACATCAGTACTTAACTAATCTCACTATATTGTCCTGATTGATCTAAAGAATTACTACTCCCTGGTTACTTATTAAAGCAATGCCAGATGAAGTGGGTGAAAGATCCTACTATAACAGGTTTCAAAACACAGACTGCTCTGAGACTCTGGTCTCATCTGGTATTAAAAATCTTTTTCTGTACCCAGATGTCAAAAGACCCTCAAAGACAAAACCAAAAACACCAAAAACCCCTGCCAATGTACTATACAATATATGTACAAAATATATAAGATATAGCTCAATCCCCCTATCCCACCCAACCCTAAACAACAAGGAGGGAAACCAGGGCTACCAACAACCCCCCTAATATCTTATAATATGGTAGCTAAAAAACTGTATCTACCTAAACACACCAACCATTACTAGGTTCTTCATTCCACATTGCTCCAGTCCCAGAGGTAAGTGGAGATTAAGAAGCAGTAGGTAAGTGGTAAGCTGTGCCACAAATTTGCAAGTCAGCTCCCAAGGGTGAAGTGGCTAGATTTAATGTAGAGGCAGAAGGTGGTGGTAATGCAAGAGGAGAGCTGTCACTGAACCTTGCAAACCTGCCTCCAACGGAGCTGCCCTAGATTTGGAGTAGTTATGAGAAAAGTAGGCACTGAAGAAAAAGAGGCTACTGAACAGCATCCTAATCCCCAAGAGAATTGGAATAACAAAATGCAGTAGCCCAAGAGGAATGAGCCCTACCCAAATGCTTAGACACAAGTTTGCCAGACAGAAACAAAGCCAAAAAGAAACAAACAATGCAAAAGACTGCCTGAAATGCTGAACTAGTGCCAAAGAATAGCTGCCAAAAAGATATCCAAAGCTGGAATCTCCTAACCTATGAGACTGACTGAAACTTAGTCCTTTTGGGGATACACATAGAACCAGGATAAATCTCAACCTTTATTTTTAAAGGAAGGATTAAAACCACCAGAAACACCTCATGCCGATGAAAAAGTTTAAAAACACACTAGAAAATACCCTATCCTAACTCAGAAATTAGTTCTAACAACTACCCTAGCCTCTTGAAAAGCAGTCTTCCAGCACACGTATCAGAACAGCAGTATTGAAGGCTCAAAAGGCCGTAGAGCTCAGCTTTGAGTAGCAAAATTGGAGCAGGAGTATTGAGCAGAGCCCATGCAGGGCCTAATATTCTTTGCCCCTCTAAGAATTAATGCACACAAAGGATATATACTGCAGCTCAGGGGAGCTGCTTAAACAAAGTTTCAAAACTATGTTGGCATGAGGAACACAAGAGAAGGAAATGAAGTCACAAATAATCCCAATGGAAGATTGTCAAGCCTGCTGCAAATATTTATCAGAAGAGAAGGACAAACTTTTCTTCCAAATCTCAATAAAAATCACTTTCCATTTTCTCTTAGATTTCTCTCTTCTTTGTTTTTTTGGTGCTTCCAAAAATAAATCACATTCCATTCTCTTTTTGGACAGTTTCCTTGTCGCTGCAGTGTTGGCAGAATGAATCACATGCTGTGTTAGATGGAGAGTGAAGCTTGACTATTTGAGCAGTGAACCTTTCTAGGATAAGAAGTAGGAAATCAAAGTGAAAGGCCATGGAGGCTTCCTTACCAGACTCTAGGGTGATGCTTCAAATCAAAGGTTTGGTGGATGGAATGAGGCACTTCAGGAAAGGCTTGTACCAGTTTTTTCGAGGCCGAAGCCACACTGAGAGATTTCCAAGCTGTCTGATCTTGTCTCACCTGACGCAAAGGCTTTGGGAGAAGGTGGTGCAAAGGAGAAAGCTGACAGATCTACTGAGTTTGCAACATGAAGAAAAGCCTTTGTGTTCAACATTTGCATCCAGTTATTCTTTGTGGGGATCCACAGTTTGGTGCTGTGATGTTCTTACAGGAACTCTGGTGCAGTTCCCGCAGATGGATCTGTCATCTGCCTAGTTCTGCCCAATCTGAAGATGCCTGGGGAATCATTGCTTGCCTGTTTAATGGGGAAGAGTTCTGTGCTCAGCCAGAATTGCTGCCTTGCCTGATGACAGAGTTGTCAGCGCAGTTTCCATCCAATATGTGCATTGTGTGTGTTGATGAAAAAGCCATTATCCACACTTGCTATTGCCTGTAACAAGTCTATGCTAACATATCTAGATAAGAAAGCCTCTGCCCAGGAATCTACAGCTCCTGAAAGCCATTAATGCAAACTGGACTGCATGTCTGGCTTGCCTGTCAAGGGTAGATGCTGTAGTTTGGCAGGCCAATTGTCTCTATCCTTGGCCCATTGGATATCTTGAGTGAATTTAATCCTTGAATGTCCTTTATTATTTGAATGACTCGGTCCAAATCCTGAAGGTATTATTTGAATGACAGTGTAGATACCTATTTGAGCTTCCATTTATGCAGTTTGGCATTTGATTGCCAGTGAACACAAGATGCACATGTTGTGCCACCATGAATTTGAGATACTCAGTCAGCCCGATCAAAGAGTGAGTTTGAAGGTCTAACTGACTGAATTCTGTTGGCCCGGACTGAAGGAAAGGAAATCTGGTGGACTGGGTTCAAAGAGGATGTTGAAGATAGTACAAAGAAAAACTGGAAAGCTTCTGTCGTTTTATTTCGCTCACTGAATACCTAGGCATCTACACACTACCCCCAGACATATTCCAGAGAAAGATACTACGACTCTCCTTTTTTTCTTCACACAGGCATACGCCAGAGTAAGGATAGATTTGAATTTATTCCAGATGCTGTAGAGCGTTCACTTTTCTTGAAGCAGTGTGAGCCATTGAAATGTAGAATAGATAGAGGGCAACGCAAGCCTGAAGCAATGAGAATTTCCAGATAAGCCAAAGGATACTTGGAACTGATTAGTAAGATAGGCAAAAGGCATGAAGCTTCCTGCATGATAATTATAATTCGAAATCCAAATGAGCTGAGACTTTCCAGTTAAAAGCAATGATAACGCCAAAGCTTTGAACTTCGTAAAATCATCCAATAAACTTTGCCCATAGGAGGTAAAAAATGGGATAATAAAAAAATCTTCCCATTGTCAATGTCCACAGGCGAGTCCAGGATAGATAAATCTTTCAAAATTCTCCACTGTTTTCTCTTCCCCTATACCCCCAATATATGAAATTTGAGATGTAGCCTCTTCCTTGTGGAGGGTCTGGGAACGCCTGGCATGCCTTTGAGACAGAATTGCTTGACATAAATTTCTTCCTTAAAGGAAAGGATATGGAACACTGGTCTTGAAAAAATGCAAAATCCCAAAATAAAACCTGCAAGACAATTTGAATTCCCGTCATTACTGTCCTGAAAGGATCTGCCAGACGAGAATCTACTTGGGTCATTGTCTGTTTACGGTGCTGACTGACCCTGCGGAGAGAAAAAAGTCTGGTCAGGTGAAGGAAGGTCATTGGAATCTACTGGAACCTTAGGCCTCCTGAAACACCGCCTAGACCCCCCCCCTACTAGAAGAACCACCCCTTTTCAATGTCCAGCTGATGTTGGCCAACCCAGACTAACCGAATCCCCTGACTGGAGAAAAATCACCTTGATAGGTTTGCATCTACTTAGGCCAATTGGCCTTAAACTTTTTAAAATCTTTAATACTTGCTTAAATCCAAATATTACATCAACATTTACTTCTACATCTTAAAAAAAACAGCTTCCACAGCTCTAACTAATTCCTGATCCAAACTCCAAAGCCCTGCATGTAACATGCTCTCTAGTGGCAGCCACCTCGAGGAGGCCTGAACCAGGCATGCCACACATTGGCACAGACACTTACCAGCATTTCAGACACATGAACTAAATCCAGCAAAGAATTACACTCTATACCTTCCGACACCCACTACCTCAGACCACTTCACGCCATCCAGACTTCCTTTGACTTCATAGCATTACGTGAAAATTGATATTTTACGCTCAGACATGACAAAGTGAAAAGGATATTTTAGCTCTTTAAAAGTGACAGAAAAAAGCCCCCTTCTTTCCCCAAGTGGTATAGGATTTTAACAACAGACTTTTTAACACGGGAGGCCTTTGGCACCTAGCGGCCAGGGTTTTTTCCTAGGACTTCTGCCAGAGGACTCCCCTGATCATAGTTCTGAGCTTGTACCTATTAATAACAACAGCCTCTGAGGCAAGGGGCAGGAGGTTAGGAAAGAATCAGGAGGCAACATCTTCCAAATTTCTCCACACACAACACATAGCCACTAAGGGCCTACCTATGGGTAAAATAAGAATCAAGGTATTTTCCTGAATCAGAGTAATCTGAAATAAGACATCTAAAGTGCTCCCCCATGGGGGAATGAGTCTCTGATGAAAATAAATAAACAAAAGGAGAGAAGCTAGGAGGAAGGAATCATCCCACATCAGAATGGAGAAAGAGGAGGATCCTGCAAAGTCTTCGAAGAAGAGAAGACTCCAGTATCCTCTGCTGGCTCTCTCTCACTCCTCTTCCACTCTCAGAAGGGTAGGCTCAGGTTCACCCAGGGGAGCTTTCTAGCATAGTATCAGTAATTAAATCTGCTTCATTTTAAGCATATGTTTCTTTCCATCCTAAGAACGTTGCTAGGAGACAGAACACTGAAGCCCAGGGAGAATCCCTCTCAAAGAAGATTTTTTGGAGGAAACAGAAACAGAGGGGCTCTAGAAGAGAGGGAAGAGAGGGAAGAACAGAGTCCTGAAGAAAGCCCTCCCTAGCGGCCCCCTGCCGCTGAGGGGCCTATTAAAGTCTCTGGCTGAGACTCCAAAGAAACTCCTGGCAAACCTGGAGAAACTCCTGGCCTTTCCTCTGGCTCCAAGAACCGAAAAACTGGACTTTTCACTCATCAACCTTGGTCCGAGTGTTTTGTCTTTTTTTTTTTCTTTGGCGCGGCGTCATTGCGCCGGCCATTATTTCCAATTTGGCGCCTTCCCAAACAACAACCTGGCACAGTAACCACCTTCTCTACCTGCTCTTAGTTTGTTAAACAGCAGCCGCAAGGCGGCAATAACAACGTGCAACAGGCTAGTAAACAGTATAAACACAAGTATGTAACCTTGTATAGGTATCTGCTTCCTCCTAAAGCTTACCACTTATTCTTTTTTCTGACATCCGTTAAATACCGAGGCAAGAAAAAAGGCAAAAAACCAACGGGAAATTTAGCCAACAACTTTCGGTTGGTCTGAAACTCCGACTTGGAAATTTTTCAAACAACAAGCACGCCGAAAAAAAACTGCTGCAGCCGGACCATGCGGCAAAAAGACTGATGATATGGCGTCGGTCATGCGCGTTAGTACCTGACGTCCCTGCTGCTAGTCTAATGCGCCTTGACCGACGCGTCAATATACTTTTTATTCGGGCCGACTGGACAGCGGACTACCCCAATGGTTAGGACTGCAGCAATGTGGAATGAAGAACATCATTGTTTTAGTCCTGGATTACAGAATGACATCACACACATCTGACTCTGGTTCCCATACTACCCCATTTCCTAGCAAGTGAACTAGAATCTAGCACATGTGTCAACGCACACACACATACACACATGCTAAGATCTGTTGCAGCTTCTGGAATTCAAACAATTTCAAACTTCCACCCTTCCAGAGTAGCAGTTAGTTCACTCCCAAAGACAATACAGAAGGCTCGCTAGTACAGACTTCTTGTCTCTGGCTGCACTACAATCTTTATGATTTGTACCAAGTAATTTAATTTCCAACTATTTTTCAAAGTTAGCTGGACTAAGATTAACCTCTTCTCTTCCAGTATCCTCTGTTACAATGTATTCATTTCAATAATTACCATGCAGACTGACATACAGGTATACTTTTTCTGTCCGAAATTAGTATAGTTCAGCTGTGGTTTTGCTTCTACCAATTCCTTACAGTCAAAGTAGGAAAAAAAGAAGCGAATGAGTAGAAAAAATGCTCACTTTATTAGCAACAACAAAGCTTTCGGGAATTTCCCTTCTTCAGTGTTCAGTTAGTTAATTAAAATCATTGTATTATATACAATTAAAACAATAAACCACATGACACAGCCATTCAATGTGGAAACAAACATTAATGAAACAAGCTTAAAGATTTTTTTTTTAAAACAGATCAAATAAAAATATATTTCTATATATGCTTATATCCGTACATAAAATAAGAATTGGGATGAACTTTACATTACATTTCCCAGAGAGAGAGAAATGTTGTGCATTTAATCTAAAAAACTATATTACATGCTACACTTCTATTTTTACCCTAACCATTGATATGGATATTACCATATTACTTTGCCCATACATATATATATATTTATTTATTTATGAAGTGAGATCACAAGAATAACATATAAAAACAATAAAAAAACTACCATTTTAGCAATAAATGAAACAAACTACTTGTACTGCTTCTGTTTAAAGTCTAACATGGGTTTGATTGTTACCTTATTATTTAACCCAGGTATTCTATCTGCTTCAAGTCTTACTATCTACTTATATTCAGACATCTCCAGTTTATTATTCTGATCACCCGGTCTCAAATTTCTATGTATAACTTCTAATACTTTAAATTTAAAATTATGTGAACATCCTTTATCGATTATATGTTCTACTAAGGCATTAGATGTAACATTCCTTCTCATATCTGATTTGCGCTCGATGATGCGGTCTTTCAGGTATCTTGAGAATTTTCCAACATAAAATCCTTGACATTGTGTGCATGTAGCTAAGTAAACAACCATCATAATTCTACAGGTTGCTTAGCATTTAATCTCATATCTTAGTCTACTTGCTGGATGTTCAAAAATTTTTTTTATCACAGATGTCTGAACAACAGCTACAATTATGACAAGGGACTGTTCCCACATTATGTGTTCCTTGATTAACTAAATTCACCTCAAAATCTTTAAAACATAATTTCCTTTTTAAATTATTCATGTTTCTATATGCAAAACAAAGAGTGTTACCCAATAGTATACACAATTCTGGCTGAGCCATTATAATCCGCCAGTTCTTTTTAATTATCAACTCCACAAATTTAGTCATACAATTATAAGCAGTAATGTATCTTAATACAAGAGATGGGTTTTCATCATCTTCTTTAAAAGATGGATGATTATTAAAATATGGAGATGCTTGTAAGGTTCTATTCTTCAAAATATCATCCTTTATTTCCATGACTTTCATCATATCATAACTCCTACTTCGAAATTCTTCACATAAGATTTCCATCTGTTCCTCACATTTTATATAATTTCTACTCAACCTACTAATTTTCAATAGTTGGCTTTTAGCAATGCCTCTAAATACATGTCCAGCATGCATGCTTCTAGGTATATTTATTCACGTGTACATTATTTCTATGTGCACGTTTCTAATATATTATTAGAACCTTTATAGATCTCAACATCTAAGAAGGACATTTTATCACAGGAACAATTCATGGTAAATTTAAGAAAAACCATAGTGTTATTTAAATATTGAACAAAACACTAATTGCTGCTCATCACCTTCCCATAATAAAAAGCAATCAACAACAAAGCGCTGGTAAAAAAAAGAATATTCTTTCTAAAAAGACTGTTGTCACACATGACATATTTCTTCCCACTGACTTAAGACGATATTGGAGTAAGTATTAGCGATGGGCGTACCCCATGGCTACGCCAGACATTTGTAAATATGGTTGTTTATTAAATAGAAAACCAAAATTGTATCCAAAGGCACAGGATCCGAGGCTAAAATTGAAAACACAATTTTTATTAAAACACGATACACCAATAAGTCCAAGCGCTTTCACCCACTCCTGCCAGGCTTTTTCAAGGAATGAGTACAAACCATAGTATCCTTTCATATTAATATAGTCAGTTAATTAATCACATGACTAGTAAATTGCATTCAACTAAATAAAATAAATTCAAAATATACAAGTGTTTGCATATTATAAAAATACCAAAGTGCCATCAGTGCAGAAGCAAACATCAATAAATTAACAGATTTAAATGAACAAGCATAAATTAAAACCAATATTATAAAATCAAATAATTGGTATAATGAATATATAAATATATATATGAACTCGTAAGCACCATAAGGCTCATTCAAAGCTTTGCTTTCCTGAGCTTCAAAACACATCCTATGTTAATGCTATCATTTAACCCAGGAGAACTAGTGGCATCTAATCTCAACTGCCAAAAAAGTTCACGAAACTCTAAACGAGTCTCCCAACTTCCCCCTCTTACCTCTGGGGTGATTTGTTCTAGCACCATAAACTTTAAGTTAATTTTTTCACATTTTTGAGAGTGTTTAAAGAATGCATTAGACTCCTTACTTCTAGAAATGTCATAGAAGTGTTCATACACCCTTTTCCTTAAAGTTCTCTCCGTTCTCCCAACATAAAAACTGAAACAATAGGTGCACACCCCCAATGGGTCAATGAAGAAATGAAACATTTATTTTCGAGCCAGCCACACTTTATTAGAAAGAGGGGTATTAATTTAAAGGAACTTTTCGAAAGAAAGGAGAAATGTAATATTAGTAACAAAATGAAGTGGGGTACACACAAATGTGGTAGTTGCAACCAATGTTTTGCTATGTTAAACCACAACACCTTCTATTTACCACACAGGAACTTTACGTTGAAAACTGATAAACATTACAATTGTGGAACTAAAGGGGTGGTATATTTGGGGGTGTGCACCTATTGTTTGAGTTTTTATGTTGGGAAAACGGAGAGAACTTTAAGGAAAAGGGTGTATGAACACTTCTATGACATTTCTAGAAGTAAGGAGTCTAATGCATTCTTTAAACACTCTCAAAAATGTGAAAAAATTAACTTAAAGTTTATGGTGCTAGAACAAATCACCCCAGAGGTAAGGGGGGAAGTTGGGAGACTCGTTTAGAGTTTTGTGAACTTTTTTGGCAGTTGAGATTAGATGCCACTAGTTCTCCTGGGTTAAATGATAGCATTAACATAGGATGTGTTTTGAAGCTCAGGAAAGCAAAGTTTTGAATGAGCCTTATGGTGTTTACAAGTTCATATATATATTTATATATTCATTATACCAATTATTTGATTTTTATAATATTGGTTTTAATTTATGCTTGTTATAACATTTAAATCTATTAATTTAATGATGTTTGCTTCTGCACTGATGGCACCTTGGAATTTTTATAATATGCAAACACTTATACATTTTGAATTTATTTTATTTAATTGAATGCAATTTACTAGTCATGTGATTAACTAACTGACTATATTAATATGAAAGGATACTATGGTTTGTACTCATTCCTTGAAAAAGCCTGGCAGGAGCTGGGTGAAAGAGCTTGGACTTAATGGTGTATCGTGTTTTAATAAAAATTGTGTTTTCAACTTTAGCCTTGGATCCTGTGCGTTTGGATATAATTTTGGTTTGCTGTGTAAGCTGTTGTGTGGCTGTTTAAATCTTTTTCTTGTTTATTAAATAGAAAAACATTTTTCTCCAGGACAACTTCTATTATACTACATAAAGTTTCCACATCTTTCCCCTTCATTTTTGCATTATGACAAACATTCACGAAATGCATTCACACCATATTCATTAGGTATTACAGTAAATAAGGAACCTACATCAAAAGTCACCATCATGAATTCTCTATACTTGTTATCATACCACATATGAAGTTTTTTCAAAAAATCATTAGTGTCCTTAATATAACTAGGACAAAAAGATAAGTATTTACTTAGACTCTCCTGAATGAAAATAGATAAGGGTTCAGTTGACCACCCTCTTCCCGAGACTATCGGTCTCATTGGTGGAGTGGTCAAGGATTTATGTAGCTTCGGTATTCCATATATAACAGGAATAACAGGAGTTGAAACAGAAAAATAATTAAAATGCTCAAGTGTGACATTACCCTGTGTTTGCATATCATAGACAAACATATTTATTTCACTAATCAACGTATTTTCTTAAATGTACCATGAATTGTTCCTGTGATAAAATGTCCTTCTTAGATATTGAGATCTATAAAGGTTCTAATAATATATTAGAAACGTGCACATAGAAAGAATGTACATGTGAATAAATATACCCATGCGAGAAGCATGCATGCTGGACATGTATTTAGAGGCATTGCTAAAAGCCAACTATTGAGAATTAGTAGGTTGAATACAAATTCTAGAAAATGTGATGAACAGATGGAAATCTTATGTGAAGAATTTCGAAGTAGGGGTTATACGATGATGAAAGTCAAAGAAATAAAGGATGATATTTTGAAGAATAGAACCTTACAGGCATCTCCATATTTTAGTAATCATCCATCTTTTAAAGATGATGACGAAAACCCATCTGTTGTATTAAGATACGTTACTACTTGTGGTAACCGTCTTTGGCCAATTCCATAAGAAGGGAGAATCAGTGTTGTCTCAGCCAAAAAGGGGGTCACCACAATTACTTCTGAAGAGTTCTGAATCTTCAGAATTACCCTGGATTTTAGTGGAAATGGTAGAAATCAATAAAGGAACATTCCCCTCCAAGGGAATGAAAAAGCCTCTGTTTTGAGAGGGGCAGCTAAATCTGAGGTGCTCCCCACAACTGGATCAATTCCTGGAAGACCCTCCATTCAATTTCCATTCATGAAGGTATGGGTCCTGCTCAGGTTTTGTCTGTCAATATGGTTTGCTCTGAAAAAGATACAAGACCATTTTAAAAACTGTTGAGAGCTAATTCCAAGTTATTACAGCCAGCCTGCCCAGAGGGTTCAACCTAGTCTCGTCTGGCTTGTAAATGTACCGTGACTGTGGTGTTATCTGTAACAAAGGCATGGATCACAGCAAACATCTCAATTAAGTGCTTTGGTCTATCTGAAGAATCCCAAAGGCCTTCCACCTTTACACTCACAGAAGCAGCCTCCCCAAGTAAAATCATGAGGCATTTGTAAATGCAGACTGACTCAAAAGTCGGTCATAAAGTAGAGAGCTGCATTTCCTGTATTTGAAGTCTTCACAGACTGTTATTTAACAAAAAAAAAAAAAAAAAAAAAACTAAGCCCAGGACTGGTTATTTGAAAATCCAGAGGATGCAAAGTGTTGGGCCCATGTGCATGTGCGTGTGTTTTATTTTTTTCAAGATAGCACTTATTCTTTCTCATGTAACCTGCAAGAGGAATCATTTGAATCAGAGATGCCTTAAAGCCCTAGACTCCTTAGAAACTCCGTCTAAAGTCGGAGGCAGAAATGAGAAACTCAAAGGTTTGCAGATAAAATTCCACCTACTCCTGCATCTAATAGCCTTCTGCAGCAGTCTCTCCCTACAAGACATCCTAGAAAGTCAATCCTGTGTGACAAGGTCAAGAAGGATTTCCAAAAGTACATTTGCTTAAGGGTTGTAATCCAGGAGACAAATATGCAAAAACAAGCAAGTTTTCTAATAAAGAAAAATGAGTGTGCAATACAGTAGGCAATGAGCTACTACCAAACAGTAGGTCAGAGAATGAATAGTGTGACCCAGACAAAGAAAATCTTTGAGATTTCCTGAAGCCTTTGGCTATGAGAATGTGATGGCATGCATTTGTAGGTCCAATTAAAAAAAA
Organism: Protopterus annectens; assembly: GCF_019279795.1. Taxonomy (NCBI): domain Eukaryota; kingdom Metazoa; phylum Chordata; order Ceratodontiformes; family Protopteridae; genus Protopterus; species Protopterus annectens. The sequence goes on from NC_056745.1 coordinate 1,172,187,528, forward strand.
AAAAAAAAAAGAAAACTTACCTAGAGAGTAAGTAACAAAACTAAAAGGTCAACATCTTGAATTTCAGACTCTCTCACACAGTTTTAGGAAAGGGCTAGAACTATTCTCCAAGACAACTCTGTGATACCAACAAAAAGTACAGTTTTGTACCTACCATAAATGTAGATGTTCGAGTGCTAATACAGCTGCCGTCATAACAGATGGGGTTCTCCTGCCGTCAGGCGGGTCCTCGGTCGGCCGAATTCCAAAGTCTAGGTCCGGCGTCGGTTGTCGTCGCTTCTTTGCTGACGTCAGTGCGACAGGGGTATAAAGGAACCAGCCGACGCCATTTTCTTCAGTTTTTCTTGCCCCAGATGTCAGGTGCCCCCAGAAGGAAGGCAATACATAAATTTGTGTAATAAAGCAATGCAATATAATCAAAATACAGTAGTTGCAAGCAAATACACCATAAATGAATACCCCAATCAGGTTGTATGAGGAGGTGTTAGCCAATAGGCCTGTCCCAAGAGGGGAAGGAGGGAGGGAAACCTGGACTGCAGCTGTATTAGCACTCTAACATCTACATTTATGGTAGGTACAAAACTGTACTATGTTCATCGTGCATACAGCTGCAGTTATAACAGATGGGTAGAATCCCAAAGCTAAGAAAGGGGTGGTAGGCACTAGGTGGAGCCAGGATGCATGCAAGACTGGGTTGGGAGGGTGGCCTAATGGTTAAGGTGTTTGCCTTACAAACACAAGGTGCAGGGTTTGAGTCTCACAAGGGAAAATTGGCTAAGCTTAAAATGGCTCGCAAGGGCAGTTAGCTTAGTATGAATCTAAAGACCACAGTAAAGTCCACTGCAGTGGCAAAGCCTGCTCTAGTTTTGGAGTATAATGGTAGGTGGTAGTGCTTGGAGAAGGTATGCACAGAACTCCAAGTGGCTGCTTCCAAAATATCTTTGGTAGGAACTCCTCTGAGGAAAGCTGCAGAGGTAGCTGTGGCCCTTGTGGAGTGAGATCTGATGCCTGTAGGTACAGTTTTGCCATGAAAAGAATAGCAGAAGCGTATGCAGTGGGCTATCCATTTTGAGATTGTCTGTTTGGAAATTGGCTTTCCTTGAGCTCCTACAGCATAGGACACAAAGAGCTGTTTTGATTTTCTGAAAGGCTTTGTTCTGTCCAAATAATAACGCAGTTGTCTGTGGATGTCCAAGGAATGTAGTAATCTCTCACCTTTGTTTTGAGGATTAGGATAAAAGGTAGGTAAGTGTATGGCCTGATTCAAAGCTACCCTGGATACCACTTTAGGCATAAAGGACAGGTTGGTTCGTAAGGAAAAACTGTCCTGATGGAAGATGATAAAAGGCTGCACAGCCATGAGAGCTTGTAGTTCTGAAACTCTACAAGCTGAGGTAATAGCCAGAAGGAAAGCTGTTTTCCAGGACAAATATTGCAAATCTGATGAGGCAGCTGGCTCAAAGGGAGGCAAGGTCAGTTTTTCCAGAATGAAATTGAAATCCCAAGCAGGTATTGGTTGTTTCCTTGGGGGTCTCAGATTCTTAGCCCCTCTGAGGAACTGTCTTAAGAGAGGGTGAGAGAATAGGGGTGGATCAGTGTTGTATTCTGCAGAAATGGCTGAGGCATGTATTTTGATGGAGGAGAATGAAAGTCCACTGCTTAGCAGCTCAGCTAGATACTGTAGTATTTGAGGTAAATTCAGTTTTCCAGGATCCTGGCCCTTTTTCTCATTCTAGACACAAAACCGTTTCCATTTTGCGGAGTAAGCTTTTCTAGTTGACGGCCTTCTGGCCTCCAAAATGACATCCTGCACCTCCTTGGAGAGTAGTGTCTGTTGTGATGCTAAGGAATCTTCCATGCGGCTAGATTGAGTATATTTAGCTGGCTGTGAAGAGTTTTGAAGCTGTGCTGAGTCAGGAGAAGAGGCATTAGAGGCAGGGTCCATGGTGGGGAATGTGTCAGGCTCCTCAGGAGTGGGTACTAGTGTTGTCTTGGCCAGTCTAGAGCAATGAGAATCATCTTTGGTCTGTCTGCTCTGGTTTTCAATAGAACTTTGGGCAGCAGAGGAAGAGGTGGGAAGGCATAAACTGTTATTGATGTCCAACTGAAAGAGAGAGCGTCCACTCTCCAGGTCTTTGGATGGAAAATCCTTGAGCAGAATTTTGTCAATTGGTGATTTTTGTGGGAGGCAAAGAGATCTATGTCTGGCCTTCCACATGCTTGGATTATTTCTGTAAAAACTTTTGGATGCAACTTCCATTCGTGTGGATCCGTCATATTTCTGCTTAGGTTGTCTGCCAGCATGTTTTCCTTGCCTGGCAAGTACTGTGCTTGTAGTTCGATTTGTAAGTCCATGGCCATGTTCCAAAGTGACATGGCCAGTCTGCATAGGGGGTATGAATGTGTTCCTCCCTGTTTATGTACCACATAACTGTGGTGTTGTCCGTTCTTATCAATAGTCGACCTGGTTGCAGAAGGTCTTTGAAAGCTATAATAGCATTTATTACTGCTAGCATTTCCTTTTGATTGATGTGAAGGTGCTTTTCTTTTTTGGAACCATTTGCCCTGAATGCACCGATCTGTCATGTGCACCCCCCAGGCATAGTCCGAGGCGTCTGTTGTGATGACTTGATTTGCTTGAGGCTTGCTGAATGGAAGACCTGTGTTTGTTTGGCATGCTTGAGCCCACCACAGAAATTCCTTTTGTAGACAAGGAATTAGTGGTATTATTGTTTCCAAACTGTGGCTGTGTTGAGACCATAGGTTTTTCAGGTACCATTGAGGTTTCCTCATATGCAGCTTTGCACATGGGATTAGTAAGATGCAAGATGCCATGAATCCCAGAGCCTGCAGGATTTTCCTTGCAGTCAGCCTGGTGCAATTTGCTAGTGCTCTGAAGTATTGAGTTAGTTGCCCCTGCTTCTCTGGCGTGAGGTAGGCCATCTGGGTGTTTGCGCCCAAGTTGGCACCCAGGAAAATTATCTTCAGAGAGGGTATTAGCCTTGATTTCTTTTTGTTGACTGTGTATCCCAGAGAGTTCAACAACATTATTACATAAGCCAGATGTTTCAGAAGAATGTGCTTGCTGTCCGCTTGGATCAGGCAGTCGTCCAAACAGGGGTATATTTGTATCCCTTGAAGTCTGCAGTAGGCAATTACTGATGCCAGGCATTTCATGAATACTCTGGGTGCAGTAGATAAGCCAAAGGGCAATGCAGAGAATTGATAATGGGTTGAACCTGCAAGAAATCTGAGGTATCTTCTGCAATTTTGCCTGATTGGGACATGCAGGTATGCCTCCTTGAGGTCCAATGTTACCAGCCAAGACTCCTTGCCCAGCATGGGAAGAAGCTGCTGTAGAGTGAGCATCTTGAATTTTGGTACGAGTAGAAATGTGTTTAGGTTGGATAGGTCCAAAATAGGTCTCCAATCTTTTCCCTTCCTTGGTACCAGGAATAGTCTGGAATAAAAACCTTGACCTTGTACATGCGTAGGTACCTCTTGAATAGCTTTCATGTCTATGAGATCTGTAATTTGCCTTTGTGCCTCTGCCCTTTGATTGTGTGGCAGGTTTGGCATGCCTCTCATTTTTGGAAGGGTGTGAAAATGGAATCTATAGCCTCTGTTTATAATGTCCAGGATCCATTTGTCTTTTGTGACAATATGCCAATTTTTTGAAAATAATGCCAGTTTTCCTCCTAAGGGGGCTGCCATTTGAGTCTTGCTTGGCATGCAAAGGGGAAAGTCATTGGGCTTGCTTTCTGAATGATTGCGAGTTATCCTCACCACCTCTTTGTGTAGAAGCTTGCCATTGTCTGCCTCTAAACGATCCTTGGGATTGTCCTCTGCCCCTCGGACGCCTGTATCTACCTCTTTGGGATCTGTCCGTGGCTGGAAAGGACCAATTTTTGGAAGGCCAATTTCTACTGAAACGTGGGGGTTGTACCTGTAGAAAATCTTTCACAGTTTGCATTGATTTAGCCTTTTCCTCCATTTTCCTTAATACCTCCTCAGCATTAGCACCAAATAATACATCCTTTTGTAGAGGGGCATCTAGTAATTTAGCTTTGACATGATCAGGCAAGGTTTGTTCCTTGAGCCAGGCATGTCTACGTATGACTGATCCTGTAACAGCAGCTCTACATGAGGCCTCTAGAGCATCAAAACCACATTGTAAGGTATGCTTACCCACTTGTTCTGCACTATGCATCAAATCCTGCAACTCCTTCAAGTCTGGTTGTTCAGGTTGTGACATTTTACTTTTCAATTGTGATAACAAAAACTGTTGGTATTTTAGCATATGGAACTGACAGTTTAAGGCCATCATGGTTAAGGTAGCCGAGGTATATGCCTTTTTTCCCCACCTTTCTAAGGATCTGAAATCTCTCTCGGAAGGTAATGGATTTTTAGCAGTGGAGGCCTTAATTCCCTTGGGGCCATGTGAGATGGTTTCTGGGTCAGCAGCACGGCTTTTGTATAGAAATTGGTATGAGTCAGGAACCCTGTAGTACCTGTCAGGCTTGACTGGGGCTGGAGGCAGAGAATCCGGGTTAAGGCAGGCCTCCGAGTAAACATCATCTAGGATGTCCAAGACAGGAGGTATAGCCAGAGGCCTGTGCTGAGGTAGCAAGAGAAATTCCCTAAGCCTTTTCTTGGAATCTGAATAATCTTGGCCTTCCCAGTGGAAGTGTTCCCTTAACGTATGCAAAGTTTCCCAAATGAGTAATCCTCTGGGGGGGATACAGAAGGAATGGACTCCTCTGCATCAGAATCTTCAAAAGGGGAGTATGAATGTTCCTGGTCTTCAGAATGTTCTGAAGTAATGGAGGCCTGGTCAGAGGAAGGGTATTCTTCCTCCACTCTGGGCCTTTTGTCCGAGGGGGGTTGAGTACCCCTGATAAGAGTAATCAAATCCTCAGCCATTTTGAGCATCTGCTTTTTAGGCATGGGGCCCTGTGGAGCTTGTCTTTTAGTATGCATGGCTGCTTTAGACTTAGTGAAAATCTTGATGGAAAAAGAAGAAGGCCTGAAGACACCTTGAGAGGTGGCATGCCTGTCTAAACTCTGAGTTTCCCCGCCAAGAGTGGCTTCGGTATCTGTAGTCGGGGTGTGGGCCAAAGAGCCTGCGACCTCGGGCAGAGAAGACACCGCCAATGAAGTGTCATCGGTAGTCAGGGGCTGCGTAGGCACCTCGCTGAGAACGGGAGCATCTGTAGTCGGCTATAGCATGGTGTCGGTAGAAGTCGCGGACCTCGTATGTCGGTCCTTGTATTTGTGTCTTTTACTCAAAACTGGAGTCTGAGTATCCGACGACATAATGTAATTAAACTTTTTGCCAAAATAGTGTTGGGTGAACTCCGCCCGACGCTTAATAGTGCGTCTGTTGAATGTAGCACAAAATCGACAGGCCGAGACGTCGTGGTCTGGGCCTAAGCAAGGAATGCAGAGGGAATGAAAATCCTTATGCGGTATTTGCTTCCCACATGAAACGCAATTGTTAACTTTGACATCGGTCTGAGGCAAGAAAAGTTTCCCCAACGGGGTACTTAGCTTTCAAGAAGACTTCGGTTGAAAAATATTCGTAATCTCAGGAGCTGGCCGACCAGCACTTGCGAACTGCTTCAGCTTCGGGCACCGCGCGGCAAGAAAGACTGAAGAAAATGGCGTCGGCTGGTTCCTTTTATACCCCTGTCGCACTGACGTCAGGGAAGAAGCGACGACATCCGACGCCGGACCTAGACTTTGGAATTCGGCCGACCGAGGACCCGCCTGACGGCAGGAAAACCCATCTGTTATGACTGCAGCTGTATGCACGATGAACATCAGTGGAACTAAAGTTAGCTCTATTCCTGGAGGCCATGTCTAACTTGTAATAAGAAATAAAGGTATGAGGATTTGCCCATGTGGCCGCGGCACAAAGAGTCCATGGGCAACCTAGACTGGAAGGCTACAGAAGTGGCCAAAGCCCTAGTAGAATGGCCTTTCGGTTTGTCAGACAATTCTTTGTTTCTTAGTTGATAAATGAAGGTGATAATGTGAGACAACCACCTGGACAGGGTCACTTTGGAAACTGGGAGACCCTGTTTGCCCCTAGCTTATATTCTTCGTTCTATGCAAGTAAAAACACAGTTGTCTATGAACATCCAAAAGGTGTAACTTGTATTCTGCCTTGTTGGTGTAGTTAGGGAAGAATACTGGAAGGTCTATGGATTGGTTTAGATTATTTTCTGAGCACACTTTAGGAAGGAAGGATGGATCAGTTCTCAGCGCTACCCTATCCTTGTGAAAGACCAAGTACGGAGAACGAACGCTTAGTGCTTGAAGTTCTGATACATGTCTGGCTGAGGTAATAGCGATCAGAAAGAGAGTTTTCCAAGATAGAAACTTAAGGGAGCAGGAAGCTGCCGGTTCAAAAGGGGGCATAATCAAGGAGGTTAGCACCAAATTAAGGTCCCAAGGAGGAGGGGGATCTCTCACTGGGGGCCTAAGGAGAGTAGTCCCTCTAAGAAAGGCTTTACACAACTTATGAGACATATTTAGATTAGAAAAGCCAACATGATAATTAGATATGGCCGCTAGTTGAACCTTGATTGTGGCAGAAGCGGACCCAGAGTGAGAAAGCTCAGTTAGGAATTCCAAGATCTCGTGAACTGGGGCTGAAAAGGGATCTATGTTCCTAGCCTCTGCCCAATAAGAGAAACATTTCCATTTGCTAGCATACGTCTTCCTAGTAGCCGATTTGTGAGAGGATACAATAATTTCACGCACAGCCGGGGAAATGCTGGGAAGCCTGGCTAGGGTTGGAATTGGATCAACCAAGTTGTGAGCTGGAGTGTCTGGAGGGATTGATGCAGCTCTCCTGATTGATAAATCAGCAGGTCTGGAATAGGATCCAGGGTCCAGGGCTGCTCGAGGAGATAACGGTGCAGGAACGGAAACCAAATCTGTTGAGGCCAGTAAGGAGCAATGAGGATCATTTTGCAATCCAACAATATCGCTTTCTGTACGAGTTTGGGTATAAGAGGAAAAGGCCAATCGTGGACTATAGCATCTCTGAGAGGATGACCGGGAAGCAGTAGAAGGGAGAAATAGTTGCTGCATTTGGTGTTGAAGGGGGTTGCAAACAGATCGCAGCAAGGCTGTCCTCATTTGCGGAAGACGAGATCCGCAACTACCTGATTCAGAGACCACTCGTGAGGCATGAGAATAGCTCTGCTGAGCCTGTCCGCTATGACGTTTGACTTCCCAGGGATGTGCATTGCATTCAGAAATCGTTGGGAGGAAATCACCCACTGCCAGAGTCTAAGTGCTTCTCGACATAGGGGGTAGGACCTGGTTCCGCCCTGCTTGTTAATGTACCACACTACTGACATGTTGTCCGTCTGAATTGCAATGGTCCCAGGAGGGAGGGAGTCCTGAAGTGCTTGCAACACTAGTAGCACGGCTCTCATCTCCAAGACATTTATGTGCAGATGGTACTCGTGAGGTTGCCAAATGCCTTGGACTGTCCTGCCCTGATAATGCCCCCACCCCCACCCCATCAGTGAGGCGTCCAGGGTCACTGTGGTAACCGGAGGGGGTTGGATGAATGGTCTGTCCTGAGACACTAGCGGGGAGACCATCCACCAGGAAAGGTGTCTTTTGCAAGTTTCTGTAATCATGATCATGTGAGACATGGGGAGTTGTTGAAAGGACCACTGTGTGAAGAGGAGCCACTGAAGGATTCTCATGTGAAAGCGGGCTAGAGGTATCAGAAGAATTGCTGCCGCCATAGAACCCAGAGTCTGAAGGACCAACTGGACTTGTACCTTTTTGCATTGCATGAGGATATACACTTGCTGCCGAATCGTGGCCACCCTGTCCAGCGGTAGTATTGCGGACATACTTTTTGTATCTAGATCTGCTCCTATATAGGTAATAGATTAACAGGGCAATAAGGCATATTTTTCGAAATTTATGGTAATGCCTAACTGGGCACAGATTGCGATTGTATAGTCCCTGGCTTGAAGTTGATACCTGGTAGTAGCAGTAAGGAGCCAGTCATCTAGATAAGGAAACACCTGGAATCCTTGATGTCTCAGGTGAGCCGTGACCACTGCCACACATTTGAACACCCTGGGGGCTGTGGTGAGACCAAAGGGCAGAGCTCTGAACTGATAATGACTGGCTCCCAGCCGGAAGCGAAGGAATCTCCTGGTGTGCCTGTCCATCTTGATGTGATAGTACGCATCCTGGAGATCTATTGAGCACATCCAATTGTCCTGACCAAAAAGGGTAGAATGGACTGAAGCGTGACCATCCGAAACCTTGTTCTTTGAACAGACTTGTTTAGTCTGCTGAGATCCAGAATTGGTCTCCAGTCCCCTGTCTTTTTTGGTACCAAAAAAAACCTTGAGTAAGTTCCGGATCAGAGTTGGTCTGCTAGGACTTCCTGGATGACTATTTTCTAGCAGTCTTGAAATTTCTATGAGTGCTTCGGCCCTCAGACTGGGTGGAACATTCTGGGGGGGGGGGGGTTTGCTTGACGATAGGGGAGATTGGAAGAAGGGAATTACATAGCCTCCGGATATAATTGAGTGTACCCATTTGTCTAGCGTAATGTCCTGCCAGGCTTTTGGGTACAGTGAAAGTCTTCCCCCAACTGCCTCCAGAGGCGGGCAGTCGGGAAACCCTTCAGGGATGCTGGAAGGGCTTGTCAGAGAAAGATTCTCTGCTGCCCTGGTTCTGCGGACTCCCTCTGCCTTGAGGGCGGCATCTATTATTTCCTCCTCTGCCCCTGGAGGAAAAGTCACTACGTGTATTAGGCAAGGCTCCCTGGGATTTCCAAAACCACATTTTCCCACTCTTCTAACCTTTGGGATATGGTCTGGAAGGAGTGGAAAAACGGACCCCCACGGCAGAGAGAGTCTTGCCTTCCTGTTCACACCTAGTGAGTGTGTCCTTCATCTGTGGTCCAAAGAGAAATGAACCGTCAAAGGGGGTGTTGGTGAATGACGCTCTAAAGAGCTCCGCAAAATTACACAGCCGCATCCATGCGTGTCTCCTAAGGGCCACACCTGTGCCTGCGGCTCTACTCGCACCATCGGCTGCATAGGAAATGAGCCTCATGGAGGAGTTAACCACTGAATTAAGTGTCGCCAGCTGAGAAGCTACTTTAGCTTGAACCCATTCAGCTGATGGTTCCTGGAGGGTATCTCCAAGCTCTTTTAGGAGATCCCTCTGAAGCCTGGTAAAATGGCATAAGTAATTCAGTGACCTCATGGAAAAGGTCGCTGAAGCAAACATTCGCTTCCCATATCTGTCCATAGTCCTAGACTCCTTGTTAGGAGGATGGACAGAGGAAGAAGTTTCTGCTAATTCCTCTTTAGTGGCCGCTGCTACTACCATGGCATCCACGGAAACTGTCTGTCAGGTGGTGCAGTGATAAACTTGCCGGGCCTCCTCGGGGTTGGATCCACTGTATCCAGGGCTGACCAAGCCCTTTGAGCCAGCACAGACATTAGTGGATCGAAGGGCGGAGACACCCAGGAGGTGGAAGGGCGGGAACCAAACGCATCCAGGAATATGGATTCATCCTCAGTAGGGGCAAGGGCAGTCCAGTTCCCCCTCTACCTAAGCATTTCTAGGATGTCCGAAAAGGAAACATCTTCAGAGGGGGATCTCGGGGACCCTTCCGATTCATCCAACTCCGTATCCGAAGTGACAGACTCAGGGGAGTCAATGTGCTTCTTCTTGCACTTCCTCTTCCGAGGGGCCCCTCTGAATGATCAGTGGAGGCCTCGGAAGAAGAGGAAACACCCAATGGGGTGCTCTGAAGCGTCGGTTCCCCACGTTTGGGTCCTGGAGGAGGGACAGAGGTTGACGCAGGCACTACAGGGGACGGACTCAGTGGGGTCGAATGTGGTGCTGACTCAGGGGCCAGTACACTCCTCATGACATCAAAGGCATCCCTGCCACGATGCAAAGAAGGCTCCAGCTGCGAGGAAACCAGAATCCTTCTCTGCACCGAGAGGGACGGCTCCGAGGCCGATGTGGGAGCCGAGCTCACCTGCGCCGAAGCTCCGAGAGGGAGAACGGGGTTGGACAAGGGACCGATGCCACTCGCCCCCTTGGAGCCGACAAGGGAGTCTCGGCGCCCAGATCCCTTGACAGAAGGCACCATCGAGGGGATCGGAGCCGACGACGGAACCGAAGGGGAAATAGTTATTGGTGCCGATGGATCCACGATTCGAACCCCAACAAACTCTGTCTCCAAGCTCAGAGGAGTTGGAGGAAGAACATTGATGGAAGCGGGCAGAGCAGACACCTGTTGAGGAGGGCTGGATAACATTTTGGCCAGTGCCTGCGACTTCAATAACCTACTGACCACTCTCTCCACATCGTGGTCCGAGAGTCTAGAGGGCCGAGAGGAGTGGTAGGATCTGTGACTGCGGTCACTCTGCAACAAGGGAGACCGAGGGGCCGAATGTATCGACTCTAGAGACGGGGACCTCATCTCTTGTGGGTCTGAGATGGCTCCTAAGATGCTGGTGGAGCCGAATGGGAAGCAGCCTCCTCGGTTCCAGCCGGAACTGAGGTAGTCGGTAATGTTTGGGCCAATGACGGCGCCGAGCTGGGAGACTACGATTTGGTCGGTTTAGAAGATTTCACCGGCTGAGCCTTGGTCGGTGAATTCTGGGGCTTAAGGAGACCCCTTAATATCAGCTTATTTTTGGGCTCCTGCAGAACCCTTGGGCTGAATGCATGGCATACAGAACAAGAGTCCTGCAGGTGCACTGCGCCTAAGCAATAGACGAAAGAAGTGTGCCCATCTGTCAGAGACATTTTCTGACAGCATGAGTCACACTTCTTGAATCCAGACACTTTGGATTCTTTAGACATATCTAGTCCTACACAAAGTCTTTGGCCAAAGGCCCAACAACAAAAAACTATAAACACCAATCTCCCAAAAACACAATAACTACAGTCAAGAAGTTTTTTTTTTTTTTTTTTAAATAGGAAGCCTCTAACTTAAACGGCTACCTATGAAGTAAAGAGAAGACTAAAACTAAATATAAAACGCTACAATAAGTAGAGATAGGAAAGGGGAAGTGGGGGAGGGGAAGAACTCTCTAACTTAAACGAGTTCTAAGGAAAAATAGAATAACACTAAACTATCAAAAAATAACCCCTAAATCGCTAGAAAAAGTATTAAACTAACTTACAAGAGCCTGAGCCAGTAAGAACGAACCTCGCAGCTGAAGTGGCAAACGAGATCTGGGTAGCTGGCGCTAGGTATCATGGGATACTGGGGTAGCCTTGAGCCAATAAACAGCTCTCGAGCTATAGAAGATGGCAGAGTCGGAGCCGAGGGTCGGCTCCGATCCCAACAAGATCTCAACAAGCAAGAAATGAAGGCGAGATAGACAACTTAACATGGAATATTTACCACCCTCAACAGGACTCTTCCCTCTAACACATCCAGCAGCATTTCTTGGAAAATAGTCATGTCCCAGAAAGGATAGTTCTCACTTGCCCATACTGGACACTGGAGCAGCCAAAGAAGGCATGGCTAATATTTAGTTTGTGGTGGCTGAAAGGACTATACAAGAGTAACCCAGAGAGGTGAGTGAGTGATCTGACAAACTGTTGGCCAATATACAGCCATCCACTATTGAGTGATGCTAAGAAAGAGTTCAACAAAGTCAGCAGGGCTCCCTGTTAATTTTTTTCCCCTGTCTTTCTTGGAACTCCGGATGACAGACGAGCAGGAGCAGGTTAAGGATTCATATTGCAAAAGTGAATGCTTCTAATGTGGCCAGGATCACTGGAAGGATACGGTCAGAATGTAAATTGTCAAATACTTACTCTTCACACAAAGTCCATTAAAACAAAGCAATGCACAAGCAGCACACAGAAGTAAAACCAGTCTGACAAAAACAAATGGCAGATAACTTGTTACAGCATGAACACAAGCACGACATGCCTTGTAGTCATTCCTGTCTAAATAAAACACTACCTCACATTAGACTTTCTGTAAAAAATTTACCATGTTTACATAAACAGTACACTGCTATGTAAAAAAAAAAAAACCCCACCACAAAAGCCAAAGCTAAAATTAGTGGTCCCACATAGGTAAATGACAGTAATAAACAAATACAGAGCTTCTTAAAAAGGAACCACATCTAGCTTCCAAAATAAAAGTAAAAAAAAAGTTTTTCCAAACACTTTTCTTGAATTATCACTCGTGACACAGGCAAATTTACATTCATATAAAAGTAATCAAACTACATATTTATTTATTACTTGTTGACCAGGCTAGTCTAACTGGATATATGTCCATTTCCAGTAGAGGCCAGGGGAGATGAGCTCCGAGGAAACAAACAAAATCACATATACAAAAATTAATGTATACAATGAACATTGTAGGTGCAGTACAGAGAATAATCAAAGAGGACATTCGTTTATAACATAGTGCAAAATATACAGATACAATTAGCACAATACAAAATGTAGTTGCAATACATCATAAAAAAAGATGTCAGCGGAATTATACAATATATTAGTATACAAGTAGTCATAACGAAAAAGTAGATGAAATTATACAATATATTACTAAAACTAGTCTCCTTAATGACATTCTGAAGATGTAATAGTATAGAAGGACAAGGTAAGTTGTTATTAAGAAAAGGAACTTAATTACTGAGAAGAGGAGGGTAGGTTGAACCAAGTAAGAAGAGCTAGTTGATCAGTCAGCTTTAATACAGGGGCACAACCAGTGTATTCTGAGGAAAAGTTTCAGTTTGGTTTTAAATAGTGATTTAGAGGGGAGAGAGGAAAGTTCGTTAGGAAGAAGTTTCCAGGATTTTCCAACAGTGTTAGAGAAGAGAGTCCCCAGCCCTGTTGTTTGATTTACAAATATTTACAAGAAGTTTATGTGATGATCGTAAGGTCTTTAGACTGTTGTAGGGGGTAATGAGGGTAGATAGTATAGGGGTATTGGTAGGTTGGTAAAAGGTTTTATGGGCAATGGTCAGTTGGTGGAATTTAAGCTGATTTTGGAATTCAAGCCATCCTAGCTGCTTTAGATTAAAACAGTGGTGGGTTCTAAAGGGTTACCTGTAGCAAAATCTGGCTATGTTACTGCAGGAGTTTTCCATTTTATTAAGGTTAACATACTTTATATATATATATATATATATATATATATATATATATATATATATATATATTGTTACTTATAACCTAAGCAATATTAGATAAATTATTCAAGTCCTGCCTTTTTTAAGAAACATCTTTATTAAATCACTTACTACATATGCAATCATACATATAGAAACAAAAACAAACCAACCAGACACACACCCAAGTTGCAAGCATTTTACATCACAAACCATGTTGACACACTCCCAAGTTGCCAACACTATACATCACTTATAATCTACCCAATCTTTCTCACCCAAATATTACATAGTTCATTTAAGTCCTGCTGCCTTTTAGACCTCATTCCTCCCTTGTATGCATTTCCACAGTTCCCATTTTTTCTATACATTTTGCTCCTACCCTTTTCTAAAGATCTCAATTCCAGTTGTTTTATCTGTTACTATATTCACTACTTCCAGCATAGTTGGTTTAGATTTTGATTTCCATTGTCTAGTAATTGATTTTTGGCAGCCACCATTGTTAGACATTGCAAGGCCTTATGTCTAGGCAATTCTGATTCTGTCTCATAGCTCAGAAAAATCATCTCCCTCATCAGACCAACCTGCCTACCCAGCATCTCAGACAGTGCATCCCATAGGGAATCCTTAAAATTCTGCCAACTCACCACACTCCCAGAAAATATGTTCCCAAGTAACTCTTACTTCCCTATCACACCTCCAACATTTACTGTCTGCCTGAGGAAAAATTCTTGGAAGACTACCTGGAGTATAAAAATATCTATGTAAACACTTCCAGACAAAATCCCAACCCTTCTAGATTTTGTTGAATATTTGTGAGACATACATATATCCTACCATTGTTTCGTTGTGAATTGCTTATCCAATCTCTCTTCTAAATCTTTTCCAACCTCTTCTGACTGATTCTTACGGTTATCATGCAATTTTTTATATGATCTACTAATTATTCCTTTTTTAATGGCAGCTTCTGTTCTGCATTCTATTAAAAAAAAAACTACCAATGCTGGTCTTTCATTCAGAACCTCCCTATTTCTTTCTCTTTGCCTATACACTATCTATCCCTGACAGGGGAAAGCAACCTCTAACCTGCAGTCCAAATAAATTCTTTGTGTCTTCCCATTCTATCTTCCTTTCTCTAGTAATTTGCTCCCAATACCTTGTTTCCTTTGCCAGTTTTCTCCAATAAATTACGGCTTCTTCTTGCCTATTGTCTGTATCCCTAATTGCAGTTATCCTTATTGGTAGAATCTCCTTTCTCCATTCCTGTGTTGGTTGATTTCTTAGAATGCTTTCTGCTGCTTTATGGATACAATATTCTGCATGATTATTGTTATTCTCCTTAAACACCTACATCCAAAATCAAAGTCTCTCCTTGTTTCTTGAGCTTGTGTCCAGTGTTTCATCATCATCCCTTTCTACTCTGAGTTAGTTTTCTGCTTGTGTGATGTATAGGAGCCTTAACTGTGTAGCTCTGAAATATCACTTCAAATTGGGTAATCCCAATCCACAATGTTCTGCTAGAAAAATCATTTTGCCCCACTTGACTCTTGCCATCTCCCCCTCCTAGATAAAGTATTTCAGCTCTTTATTAACTGCTACCCACAACTTCTCCTCAGGTTGATATAAATATGTCTGACCTGTGCATAAGACTAAAGAGACTAAAAATTTAACTTTTTGTATCTTATTATACATATAACAAAGCTTCCATTTTCTCAGTTTTTGCATAGTCTTTTGTTTAGTCTCATCCCATTGCCACACTAGAATAATTTTTAATCCATACTCCTAAACATTTCATTTTACCAGGTCACCCTAAATATGGGTATTCCTCAACTAGTTCATGTGTGGGCAAGAATAGCTGTGTGTATAATCTTACCATAACCATAGGTGTCCTTCTCTTCTACTTGCTGCAGTATTCATAACATAAGGGAGTCCGCTTCCTGCTGACTCGTACATGTGGTCAGTATCCAAAAGCCTTAATGCTACTGCAAGGTACGTGCTACACTGCACCACACAATGCACACGTTGGTCATAAACAGATGTCGGGTATAAAGCAGATATCAACATGCATCTATTTCAGGAGTGTATGCCGTCCAGCACCAGTCTAAGATTGCAGTTGAGATCAACAGGAAACTAAGCAAGCACTGGGGAAAAGCAGGGTAGGGAAGCAATACTGCAGCATATAGAAGAGAAGGACATCTATGGTTATGGTATGACTTTGCACAACTATTCTACGTCCTTCTACTAGTATGCTGCAGTACTCCTAACCTAAGGGAGAATGCCAAAGCTGAAGTTTGGGACAAGTGGGGAGGAGGATTAGCTGATGCTTTTTCCATAAATCCATTCAGGATTGGTCCTGCAAACCCAGCTTTGGACTTAGAGATGGTGTCAAGCTTGTAGTGCTTAGTGAAAGTATGGACACAGAACCATGTAGCTGCCTCCAGTATGTAGCCAGTGTCCAATCCTTTAAAAAATGCCCCCGAGAAAGAAACTACTATAGTAAGATGGGCCTTCACAGGGGAAGCAAGGGTCTTACCATTTGACAAACAACAAAAGGAAATGGCTTTAGAAATCCAGATGGAAATAGTTTGCTTGGAAACTGGCTTACCCATAGCTCTTGGGTGGTAAGAGACAAACATGCAGTCAGATTTGCGAATAAGCTTGGTTTTCTCAAGGTAGTATCTCAGCTGCCTGTGTGCATTGAAGGTGTGCAATATTCTCTCACTGGGACACTGAGGTGAAGGGAAAAAGGTAGGAAGGTTAATGGACTTATTTAGGCATAACTCATTAACCACTACGGGCAAGAAGGAAGGATTAGTGCACAGGGAAACCTTATCTCTATGAAAGATAGTGAAGGGAGGATTGGACATCAGAGCCTATAACTTTGAAACCCTTCTAACAGAGGTAATGGCCACTAACAAGACAGTCTTCCAGGCACAATGCTGCAGGGAAGGGGAGCTTGCTGGTTCAAACAGTCCTAGTGTAAGCTTCTCCAACACAAAATTCAGATCCCAAGGAGGAGGTACTGGTTTATGAAGGACACCTTTACGGAACAGTTTTGCATCTAACCTAAAGGCCAAAGGTGGAGACATAGGCAGAGAAGCAGAGACGGCTGAAAGGTGAGCCTTCACCAAAGAATAAGAGAACCCAACCCTCATCAATTCACACAGGACAAAACCACTGGGACATCAACTGACAGCGGTTCTAGATCCTTTTTATGACATCAGATGGAAAATCTTTCCCATTTGGAAATGTAGGATTTCCTAGTTGCGGGTTTTCTGGCCTCCTGCAGAACTTGTAGCACGTCCTCAGAAAAAAAAGGTGTCTGTAAGGGATTAAAACCCTATCACCCACAATGTC
This sequence comes from Protopterus annectens, assembly GCF_019279795.1. Lineage (NCBI taxonomy): Eukaryota > Metazoa > Chordata > Ceratodontiformes > Protopteridae > Protopterus > Protopterus annectens. Next base: position 1,172,204,045 of record NC_056745.1, read on the forward strand.
AGATTCAGAGTTGACAGTTGTGGATGTACTAGGGTCTCTTTGTCCTATGTGAGTAGATTCATCCTGTGGGGTAACTTGTGATGAGTGCCACTGACAAGGTGCAGGAGAATGTGGAACCTGTGGTGCCTTGGCCAAAAGGGAATCACCAACAAGATGTTTTCCTGATCCTGCAGAATCTTCAGGAATGACCTTCTGTAGAAGAGGCAAGGGAGGGAATGCATACAGATACATCCCCTTCTATGACAAAGGCAGAGTGTCCACCTTTGACACCAGGGGATGTGGGACCCTGGCACAAAATTTTGGAAGCTGTCTCTCCATGAAGGAGGCAAACAGATCTATCTTTGAGGTGTACACCAAAGATGGATTAGTGTCAGAAACATCTCAGTGCAACATCCATTCATGTGATTGGATCATGGACCTGGTTAAAGAGTCTGCCACTGTAATCTGGGCTGAGGGGAGATAAACCACTTGTAGGGAGATATGGCTTTGTAAGGCTAATTCCCAGGTGAGTTGGGCTGGTCTGCATAGAATGTAAGACTTCATTCCCCCCTGCTTGTTGATGTACCAAAGAGTTGTGGCATTGTCAGTCAACCATGTCTGTGAACCAAATCAGTACTCCTGCAACAAGGTTGCTTTTGAATATTTGCAATGCCAAAACCAGTGTCCTCATCTCTTTTACACTGTGTTCCTGGGCTTGCTTGGGAGACCAAGCATGTCTGACCCTCCAGGCTTGGAGAGCTGTACCTCAACCTGCATCTGAAGCGTCTGTGAATAACTTTAGGGTAGGAAGGGGTGGCTGCAGTGGTAGACTAGGGATTCCGTTTACCTGGTGGATCTAACATTCTACTTCCTTTTTTAAGCAAGGCAGGAGTGGAATCAGAAACTAACAGATGCAAGTGTTGCATCCACACACCTCTTACATACCATTGCAGCTTCTTCATGTGTAGTCCTAAGGGTATCATGGGGATAGTGGATGCCATGTACCCAAAGAGACAAAGGAAGTCCCTGGCTGTCAAGGGCTAGAGAGGAAGAATGCTCTGGAAATAGGAAGTCATAAACAAAACCTTTTCCATTGGAAGAGAGGCTGGCATTTTGTCTGTTCGCATTCTGCATCCCAGGAAAATGTGATCCTACAAAGGGGTGAGGGAAGACTTCTGGAAGTTTATAGTGAACCCTAAACTCTGCAGAAGGGCAATAGTGAAGGAAATGTGTTCCTGAAGTAGTTCTGGGGTCTCAGCCTGAATCGGAAGGTAGTCTAGATAAGGAAAAATTTGACTTCCCTACATTCTGCAAAATATTACAACAGGGGCCAAGCACTTTGCGAAAACCTCGGTGCCGTAGAGAGACCAACTGGCAAAGCACAAAACTGAAAATATGAGGAAGTTACAGAAAAACAAAAACTTCCTGAACATTGGGTGGATAGAAATGTGAAGACCGGCATCTTTTATATCCAAAGACACCAAGAACTCCCTGGGGAAGAATAAGAGGGGGAAGAGAAGGTAGAGTCAACATACGGAAAGAAAGGACTTTCAGAAAGGTGTTTAAATGGGAAAGGTCCAGTATGGGTCTTGCAGGAGCCATTCTTCCTGTGGACCAGGAACATCCTGGAGTAAAATCCTTTTCCTAGCTGAGAAATGGGAACCTCCCTTCAACAGTCTTCTGAGAGATGAGATCAGGTCTGTGATGATCTGAGGAAAGAAGCTCAAGTGATCTACTGGGGTGGGGGTGGGGGGTTCCTCTGAATGAGGGGGATTTTTCCCAAACCATGAAATATTCTGTTTTGATTATGGAGAGTACCCAAGAGTCCTGAGTAATCAGTTTCCAAGCAACAATAGACAGGCTGAGACAATGGGACAAGGGAGGGGATGGCCCTTAGTTGCTGGTAGTCACAGACTATCTGGATTGGGTTGAGACTGAAAGGACTATTTTGAGGCAGGGGTGGAAAAAACAGAGTTAGAAGCGGCTGGCTTTCTAGGTAGATAGGGGGAAGGTGGCCTAATGGTTAAGATGTTTGGCTTACAAACACAAGGTGCAGGGTTTGAGTCTCAAAAGAGATAATTGGCTAGGCTTAAAAAAATGGCTCACAAGGGCAGTTAGCCTAGTACTAATCTATGAACCTAGGTCTCCTCTTACATTTAGAAAATGATGGAGAAGGCTTTCTAATAAAGGCAGTCTTCACTGGACAATTTCTTTGAAACTGTGGAACTGGAGAAACAAGAATGTGTTTAAGATCCTGTCACTCCTTTCCTTTCCCCTGAAGAGACTTGAAGAGCTCCGATGCTGAACTCCCAAAAAAAGGCTATGTTATCTAAAGGTGCATCCAGAAATTTGGCCTTGAAATCTTCAAGCAGAGGCTGTACCCCAAGACAAGAGTATCTTCTCAGAACAGACGCAGTGACAGCTGTCCTAGCAGAGGCATCAGCAGCATCACAACTGCACTTGGAGTGCCTAGTCACTTGTGCAGAATGAAGAACAGCTGCTAATTTTGATTCTGCTGGGAAATCTGGGATGTCCACCAACATTTTCCCTGCATCTGCAAGAAGGACCAGGGAGTACTTTGCCATATGGGTCTGATAACTGATTGCATGGAAGGCCAAGGTGGCAGAAGTGAATAACTTCTTTCCCAAATGTTCCGTGACCTTACTCTCCTTATCAGAAGGTAACAGGGAAATGAATGGAAGCAATTTTAAAGCCTTGTCCATGGAAACACAAATGGTAGCCAGCAGCAGCGGGAGCCTTGAAAAGGAACTTGAGTCCTCAGGTACCTTACACAACTTATCTGAATGCTTGGGGCCAGAAGGCTTAAGGTCTGGAAATTTGGAGGTAGCCAAAAAAACATCAGGCAGGACTTGGAGGGATAGCTGAAAGAGAAGGGGAAGCCCATCTGCAAGAGGTCATAATACCTTTTCTGGACATCCAAAACTTGACAATCCCACTTAAATTCTTTAATTTTAAGAATGGTCTCTCCAAAAGGAGATGCCTTCCCCTGGAGAATATGTACCATTAGAGTCCTCCTCTGGGGAGGAATACCCCTAAGGGAGAAGCGTAGGCTAATGTCTCTACTCCAGAGGAATCCTCCTCTGAGCAAGTGTCCACAGTTGCCCTTTTGAAGGATGTGGAAGGAGAGAAGAGCTGCAGAGGAACAGAAGGAGAGGGTTGGTGAAGTGCCATAAAGACATTAAACAAGCTTTGAGAAAAAGCTTACCAATCAGGAGGCTGCTGAGGGGTACAGGAGATGCATGTTTAGTTTTAGCCTTCTTTTTAGGGGCTTCCATACAATGAAATGTGGAAGGACCGGACGTCAGCCTACATTCAACTGTATCAGAAAGCACATCCTCATGCTCTGTAATCTGTGATGCCACTAAGACCCTCTGATATAATGAACCTGGGTTCCCACTTGTCTCCCTGATGGACGCATGCCCTTTCCTAGTGAACATGTCAGCGGACTCCTTCAGGGCCATCAACCACCTCCAGCATAGTCACTGGGCCTATAACAGCTTCGGGAGCAAGAACATATAGACAGGAAGCAGATGAAGGTTCAGGCCACAATTTTTTGGCTTTCTTCGGTACAGGCTCATCCGTTTGGCACGGCATCACATCCATTTCTTGTGGAAGGAGCTTAAGTTGCTGATTTTCTAAATATAATTTCAGTGACTCCAGCTGACTCCTGAGAGCTTTAGGGACAAAGGATTTGCAAATGGAACACTCCGGGGGGGGGGGGGGGGGTCATGATCTGGGTCTAGACAAAAGAGGAAGAGATCATGGGAGCCTATGTGGAATCTGCCTTCCATACTGACACTTGCCCTTCCTAGCTGACATGAACCCAACAAAGCCAGCAGCAGCAAAAACTTTTAAGAAAAAAACCCAACGGGGACTTACCTAAAAACTAGAACACAACTGATCTGGCGAGCGAACGTCTGGAGCAGGCGATTGGACAGGCGGAAAAAACGGCCTGTGGTAGGTGTGTGCCGACATTCACTTTATACCAGTATCTTTATGGCAGACATATGTGTTTTGTGGTGCAGCATAGTATGTACCTTGCAGAAGCATTACGGCATTTGGACACTGGCCGAACGCATGCGTTGGCCAGAGGTGGAATCCCTTATGTTATGAATACTGCAGCATATGAATAGAAGGATATCCTAAATTACCTCTAATGCCTTTGTTTTGGCTTCATTAATTTTATATACCAAAAAGATTACAAACTGTCTCAAAAATGTTCCACAGCACTAATGTCTTTCTCTGGGCTTTGTCAGGTGCAAAATATCTGCAAATAATGCCAGCTTTTTATGACTACCATACCAATTATATCCTTGAACTTCTGAGTCCCTTATTTTCTTTGCCAATGGTTCTAAATATAATGCAAACAAAGGAGAAAGAGGACAGCCCTGCCTGGTTCTTCTGCTCAAGAAGAAATTATCAGAGAGGACCCCACTCACTTTAATTTTTGCCTCCGATCCCTCACATATTCTCCTTATCAACCTTATTTTGTCAGGAAATGCAAATGCTTCAATTGCCCAGGTCAAAGTCCCAGCTTACTCTGCCAAAGGCTTTCTCTGCATCAAAACTCACAACAATGGCACTTTCTTACATTCTGCTTTGCTCTGGATCATCAATGGTCTGTTAATGTTGCCAAATATGTGTCTAACCTCAACAAAACACACGGATCATATCTATCAGTTTTGGCAGTACTTTTGTCATTCTTTTAGACATTTATAGACATGAACACTTTATAATCATGGTTTAGTATTGAAATGGTCCTGTATGAAGCTGGATCTGATGGACCTTTACCCTCTTTAGGTATTAGAGCTACCACTACTTTCTTCCAGGACGGTGGTACTTCTCTTAAGATACTGTTAAAAACTTTCAGTTTTTTCCCTCCTGGCTTCCAAACTTCCACAGGCATACAATCTATTTCTGGGAACATTTCTGTAGAGTGGCTATACCGCACAATTTTTATCATATCTCCTCCTATCCTGTTAGCAAATGAGCCTCATCTACCTCTAACCTTGGCATATTTAATTCTTCCATAAAACATTTCCATTTGTATCTTTTCTTGATTTTCACATGTCTCTGCTTTATAGAAACTCTCATACAAATTCTGAAATATTTCTAATACCTCTATACAGGATTTCTTGTTACCTTCTTTGTTATTGGCTCCTTAAGTCTGGAGACAGCCCTTTCTACTTTCTGTTACCCAAGTCGTCGTACTAAAAGTTTTTGTGCTCTAGTGTTATCAAAACACAGTTGCTTAAAAGCAATCTTTCCAAGCTTGTGCATATTATAGTGGTAATCCATTATTTTCTGCTTAGCATTCTGCAGTAGATCCTCCTCTTGTTCAGTAAGATTTCCTCTATTTTGCAATACTTTCACATGTCAGTCCCTCTAATTCTTATTTTAACCATAGCTCCCTTTCTTTTATTCTCACCATATTTTAAAACTCCACCTTAATTTTATCCCACTCCCTAACTATATTTTCAGAAGAAAATTCTATCCTCTCTAACAGCTCCTGAATAATTTCCGCTACCCATTTCTTAAATTCCCCTCTTTTCAACAGATAGGTGGGAAAGCACCAATGTCTCATTTTTATTTCATTACTCTGTTTTTATTTTTCCTATTACTGGCACATAATCTGAAACAGTTATTGGGTGGATATCAAGCCCTTCAATTAAATGCAAATGTTCCTGTAAAATGTAAATTATGTCTAGCCTAGCCCAGTTTTTACATCTGGGGGTATATGTAAATTCACTCTGAACTCCTATTACTGAAGTCACATCTTCCATGCCAAATATTTTCATACATTTTTTCAAAAATCTACCCTTTTTTGTTCTATTTTCCTTTCTGGGCCCCCCAGACGCATCTCCACTGCAGCAAATCAAATTCTAGTGCCGACCTATAAGTAATAGTCCTTGCTGAAAGCGGATTTTTTCTCCCAGAATTTTCTTCAGCTCCATTACAACAGTATTAGGTGGAATATAAATACATGCCATTGTAATTCTCCTCCCTTGCCAGTAACCCCTTAGTATTAGAAATCTGTCATATTTTTTATTACTACTGAAGCTCCTCTTGAAATTAATACAAGTACTCCTTTTCCTTTCACCCAAGTATTCTGCTGGATAACCATCCTGAACATCTTTCTTTATTATTTATTTATTATTATTTATTTATTTAAATTTGTTGACCGGGAGTGTCCGACTGGACGTGGGTCCATTTTCAGCAGAGGCCCGGGGAGAAAAGCTCCACAGTAAAATAAACAGACAGTAGTTACATTGGATTACACAGCGATTAACAATTTAACATACAAATTACTTACAACATATTTACAGATGAAGAACATAGTACATCAGTAGACAACTAGAATCTTTATCTGTAAAGTACATAACAGGCATTAACAAATGTAACAATGAGAAGTTCCTGCTGTATAATAAGTACTAGGCTTATCAGCATCTGAGCTTGCTATCATCAAGGTAGTTAGTGGAGGTGAAAGAAAGGTAGTAGTTGGATGGGGTGGATGATATTAGAGTGGGAGTTGCAAGGGCATAGCCAGCATGTTTTTAGGTGTGCTTTTAATTAAGTTTTGAAGTTGGTGCATGATGGTACGGAGGTAATTGTGGGTGGGAGTGAGTTCCATAATTTGGCTATGGCAAGAGAATAGTGCTTCACCAGCAGAGTTATTGGCTTTAGTGATCTGCAAGTGATTTTTTGTTGCTGGATCTTAGTGGTCTGGTGGTGCGATAGGGTTGGAGTAGATTCTGGAGGGATGGGACATTTAGTGGATGGTTTACTAGTTTATGAGCGAGTGAGAGTTGATACCACTGAAGGAGGTGAGGGAGTTCAAGCCAGCCCAGTTCAGCAAGTGAGAGACAGTGGTGACTACGGTAGGATGCCCCTGTGGCGAATTTGGCGATTTTGTTGTAGCAGGTCTCTAGCTTGTTTAGATCACATTGCCTTAGGTTGGTATATACTGGAGAAGCATAAAGTAGGGTGGAGATAAGGTGGGAATTTGCTATTGAAATCTTTGCTGCTTTGGTGAGAAATTGTTATTTCTGTATAATGCTCCTAGTTTTTTGTGGACTTTTTTTATGGTCATGGATATGTGAATGTCAAATTTTAGTTTATTGTCTATTTCCACTCCTAGCAATTTGGTGTGTTCAGTTGGGTATATAGTGGTGCTGTCTTTTGCTGTGATGTTAAAGTGAGAGTTGTTTTGAGTATGTTTGGTGGGTTGGAAGATGAGTAGTTTAGTTTTGTTTGGGTTGAGTATTAATTGGGCATCGGATAACCATGTTTCAACAGAGGAAAGGGCTTCCTGTGTGACTTTTTGCAGTTTGGGTAGGGACTGGGCTGAGCAGATGATGGCTGAGTCATCTGCGTATTGGATGAGTGTGCCATGCTTGGTGGCAGAGGCTAGATTATTGGTGTAAACAGAGAAAAGTAGGGGTCCAAGGATGGATCCTTGGGGAACCCCTATGGAGACAGGTAGTTGGGGAGATATGTCATTCTGTCATACAACGGACTGTTGGCGGTCAGACAGGTAATTCTGAAACCAGTTGGTGACTGATTGTGAGAAGGATAGGTTATTGAGGACAGAGATAAGTTGTTTGTGTGGGACCATGTCAAATGCTTTAGATAGGTCTAGGAAAGTAGCAGAGGAGAGATAGCCATTGTTTTTATGCTGAAGGATAGTGTTAGTAAAAGAGAGTAAGGCAGTGGTGGTGCTATGGTTTGGTCGGAAACCATGCTGAGTACTGGAAAGGAGGTTGTTAGTAAGGAGGTAGTGTGAGACCTGAGAGTGTATGCATCTCTCTAGTATTTTGGAGAGTGGAGAGAGAATAGCTATGGGGCGGTAATTGGTTAGTTCTGCAGAGGGTCCGCCTTTGTGGAGGGGAATTATAAGTGAGACTTTCCACAATGTGGGAACGTAACTTTCTGACAGAGATTGGTTAATCAAGATGGATACTGGGTAGGCCAGAGCTGCGATTTGTAGGTATTCACTTGGGAGGTTGCCTGCTGCTAATTTTGCGGGTTTAAGTTTAGTTAAGAGTTTTTTTATGTTGGAGGTAGGTACAGGAGAAAAAGAGAAGGCAGTGGGGAGATTACTAGTTGAAGGTGTGGGTTGGAGGGGGGGGTTGTGTTGTTTAGCTAGTGATAGTATGGTTTGGGTGAAGTGTGTGTTGAATGAGGTAGCAATATTTTCTGAGGAGTGAGGGATATTAGGAGGAGGGGTACTGACTTTACCTGGGTGGAGGATGGAGTTTATGGAGGACCAGAACTGTTTGGGGCTGTGTTGTGAGGAGTCTAGGGCAGACTGGTAGTATTGGAATTTGTCCCGTTTTATTAGCTTTTTGACTCTATTGCGTAGTTCTAGGAATTTCTGTCTAGCTGCGGGGGTTTTGGTTTTGCGCCAGTGCTCCCAGGCTTTATCCCTGTTTTTCATTTCTGACTTAGTGGTTTTATGTAGCCATGGGGAGGGTTGTGCTTTGGTTCTGGAAAATCTTATGGGGGCATGGTAATTAAGGATGTTCAGGAAGGTAGTATTAAAAAATTCAACTGCGTCATCAAGACTGAGGTACTTCAGAGCATGCCAGTTACATTCTTTGAGGGATGAGAAGAATGTGAGTGGGTTAAAGTTTATTTTTTTACGTATTTGACGATAGATGACAGGTTTAGCTTGGTACAGGTATTTTTTTAGTAGGAATGTTGGGAAGTGATCACTGAGGCTATCTGATATGCAACCTGTTATATATGACTGGGGGTTCTTACTGACTAGTATCCAATCCAGGGTAGTGTGCTTGCTGGAGTTTTTATTTATCCTTGTTGGTGACTGGAGTAGTTGGGTGAAGCCATGAAGGTGTACATGATGGGTTGGATTGTTGCCAGAACAGGATTGCCAGTCAATATTGAAATCACCTTGGGGGATATGGTGGGTATATCAGATGGTGGGTGACTTTATCATAGTCACATGTTCAGTCCTTTCTAAATGTATTTCATCTAACAGCCATTTGCACTCTACATTTTTAATATAATTCACTACTCTCTTGTTCCTACTTATCTGTGAGGGCATTTACATTTAAAGACATTAAAAAAGCATAATTGTATTAAAAAACTATTATTCCCACCCTTTATGTACAACACCTTTTTTGTTAAATGTTTAGTTCCAGCTTTTGTGTTACATGCATAAACTGTTTGGCAGGCTGAACTTTTATGAAGTTGTTTCTTGTCATATACATCTGTACCTGTGTCATACCTTATAAAATTTTTGTTTTACTGAAAGCCCTCAAACAAAAAAACAAACATCTCCAATACTCCCCTAAAACCTACTAAATTATTAATACATAAAACTATGTACACCTTCAAATACTAAAGTTTCACCCTCCTAATAGAAACAAAGTCCCAAACTGACAGTCACAAACACACTTGAGTTAACCTAAAAGAAAGGTCATCCATGCTAAGATGCATGGTGCAGCCTGTGTTTCTACTAAGTGCTGATTGGTTTTGTCGAATCTTTATAGCTCTCTCAGCTGGGAATGCCTGAATGCTGTCACAGATTGCCTACTTTGTGAAAACCCCTGAATGCTTTCAGAGAACATTATCGCCTAGACAATTTCTCTCCTTTTTTTCCCCTCAGCCAATCACTCTCCACCACACTATAGCCAGTTTCACTATCAGATTGTCTCCATGGAGACATGAGAACCAGGTAGCCAATTTCTCTATCAGATTGTTTCCAGGGAAACATGAAGACCAGCAGGCTTTTTCTTTTGTATAGATTGCAGTCCGTACATTTTTTAAAACAGAACAAGGAGAGAGAAGAGAGAAAAAGAAAATAAACAGTAGCAGCACCTATTTACAATCCCAGTTACATTTAAAAATAACTGAAAAACACTTCACTTAATAGCACATGAAGAAAACATGCCACAAAACTGGTACCATTTAAGAAAAAAAAATCTTTACTTACTTTCTCCCTTCTCTTCCCCTCCTCAAAGCACTTTTCCAAACAAAAAAGTATATGAGGGCATATGCTTTAGAGTCCCCCACAATTTCAACCAATTCTGAAATATCCAATATTTCCAAATTTTCTTGTTCTGTCATATTTCACAAATATAACTAATGCATTGTAATCCCATATTAAATTTCTGGGTTTATTACTGTTCAACTCTGAAATACTGCCTCTACGTCATTTCCAAAGTACTTTTGATTATTCTAGTCAACTCTTGTGCTTCCTTCCTTCTCTCTCAACACTTTCCACTGAAAATTTTGAAGAATTCATAGGTACAGTTCCCTCTGTGGTCTTTATTAAGAAGAACAAGCAGCAGAATCTACTTCCGTTTCACAGCTTACTTTTTGTTTGACAAACTTTGTTTCCTCCTTAGTATGTACTTCATCAAAAAATGATTTTGTCCCTCTATGGAAGAATACCTTGAAGACAGCTGGGTACAGCAGTTTGAATCTCACACCTGCATCCTGACATTCCCTGAATAGGGAATAAATCTGCTCTTCTGTCTGGTGTACAATGAGTAATCATTCTCCACAAACACTCTGCAGTCTCCCAGTTTTAGTGCTTTGTCCTTCTGCCACAATTCTGTCAGAATCAACTCCTTCTGCTGGTTGGACTGAATCTTTACTATTAATGGTCTAGGTTGCTTTCTTATAGCCAGGTTTGGAGCATACAGACAATGTGCCCTTTCAACTAACAACTCCTGCTGTGGAATACCAGTCCAGTTGCTTATTTGTGCTTTCATAAAATTAATGCAGTCAGCTCCTTTCTGCTTCTCTGACACAGCTGAAAATCTCAGATTTTCCCTATGTGCTCTAGCCTTGAATTCTATTATTTTTTGAAACATCTCTTCCTGAGCCGTCTCGTATTCAAGCCAGCCTTTTCTTTATTTCGATCTCTGATTTTTGCAGCTTTATCACCTCTCTGATCATCTGTTTAAAGCTTCTTCCATTTTTTTCCAGCCTTTTGTTGTGTTTGTATAGTCCCATCAGTGTTTTGTTTATATTAACTAGGTCTGTATGCAGTTGTCTTGTATCATCTTGTAGGTTTACTGGAAGTCATGTCTGAAGGTTGCATTGCTTTTTGCTGAACAGCTGCATAACTTTCCCCACTCAGTGCTTCCATACATTTTATAGCTGATTTTTTTCAGGTCTTCTGTATTTCTTTATTCCTGGCATCCAGGCAGTGCACTTACTAGTCAGTTACAGAAATTTACCCATAAACACAAGTCTACTGGCCTTCTCTGCTGAGTTTCTGTTTTCACAATGGGAGAACTAGAAATAAGCTGTTACTCAATGTGTCCGCTAATGACTGGTAGATGATTTTTATGTTCCAAGTTACCAGCCCTGATGCACAACCTTCAACGAAGGTACGCCCATTCACACATGTCTCAAAGCAGCAGACGCTCTAGCTGAGAATCGAACTGGACAGCATCTTACTGTGAGGCGACAACGCTACTGCAGCACCACCACCGCGGGCTTAGTAAATACATATAATAAACAACTACATTTTCTGTGAGGAAGGGATCCCTAGAAGGGACTTATCTGCCAAAATGGGAATGAAGACCAGATGCAGCTCTTGTGTGCCTCCGAGTTGCTTCTTCACAAGGCTGTAAGAAAGTACTGAGGATTTTCAACTCGGACTCTTGATTTTCCATCCTCGGGACTGATCAATTATCAGTTTGGGCAGATGTACGGGAGGGAAGCCAAAGATTTTGGAAGTTGGACAGTTGTTGACTTAGGCATGACAACCCATATAGCCTAAAGGCTACTGCAGCAGTGAGGAATTCAAACATATACTGTTATAAGTGCAACTTGCACAACTGTGCAGTAGAGAATGACGAACTAACATATATACTAAGGCCAATGCAACACAACCAAAAAATGGAAAAAAATAGAACTGGTGGCTATACATCATGAAAGATGGCAAAGCGGTACAATAATTAACGGTCCTTGTTTTTCAATTTAGATCCAGGCAAGGGTGCCTTCTGCACATGT